>NC_141879.1:24560454-24863484 GCF_056163025.1 Triticum urartu
AAACATATGCAACACCACGAACATACATAGATCTAGCTAGGCCATAAAAAGTGCATGTGCACATTGTTGTAGGGAGAACAACATAAATATAGCTTCCCCCCTTTCTTACCTATCAAAACAATGTAATTTAACCACTTAAATTGAATGAATCTATGGTGGAAATGAGGTGAAAAAGAGGAGGCACCCGAGACAAGGAGGAGGTGGAGAGAATGAAGTGGGGAGAAAGTGAGTGTGGGTAGGAGAGGCTGTCCAAAATATCTTGTTGCTGCCCAGTTACTAATGGCGCACCAACTCTAAATGCGCCTTTAGTAATCCAGGTTACTAATGGCGCACCTTCTGGTGGTGCGCCATTAGTAGTTTTGCAAAAGAAAAAAAAGAAAACATACTAATGGCGCACTGTTCCATAGTGCGCCATTACTAGTTTAAACTAGTAATGGCGCACGGTGAAACAGTGCGCCATTAGTAGTTTTGCAAAAAAAAGGAATAAAAAATATAATAAAAAAACATACTAATGGCGCACTGTTCAACAGTGCGCCATTACTAGTTTAAACTAGTAATGGCGCACGGTGGAACAATGCGCCATTAGTAGTTTTGCAAAAAAAAGGAATAAAAAATATAATAAAAAAACAACATTAGTGGCGCTCTTTCCAACCGGTGCGCCATTAGTATGTTTGGACAGGCGCACTAGTTAAAAAAAATTTGATACTAATGGTGCACCCTGGGCCAGGTGCGCCATTAGTAGTTTCAACTCTAATGGCGTATCAGAAGGTGGTGCGCCATTAGTATATACTAATGGCGCACCGCTTGTCTGGTGCGCCATTAGTGTCAATCCCATCTATAGCCCTTTTTCTAGTAGTGTTGAATACAAGAGATGAACTAGGGTTTGAGATGAGATGGTGCTAGTGAAGATGTTGACGGAGACGAGTCCTCCCATGATGAAAGGAACGTTGGTGATGACGATGTCTTCGATTCCCCCTCCCGGAGGGAAGTTTCCTCGGCGGAATAGCTCTGCCGGAGAGCAAAAGTGCTCCTACCTAGGTTCCGCCTCAAGACGACGACGCTTCGTTTAAAAAGTCTTCTCTTGATTATTTTAGGGAAAATGGCTTCATATAGGAGACGATGGGTCACGATGGCCTTCTATGGGACCCATAAGCTCACCAGGTGCGCCCAAGGGGGGGTGGGCGTGCCCCAGAGCTTGTGGCTCCCTGGTGGGTCCCCTCTAGTGCATTTTGCTTCCAGTATTTTTTAATATATTTCAAAATAAATATTCATGAAATTTCAGGTCATTTGGAGCTCTAGAGAATAGCTATCTCTGTTGTAGCTCTTTTCAGGACTAGAATTCCAGCTATCGGCAATCTCCCTCTTGTGATATAACTTGTAATTAAAGGAGAAAAGGCATCATAATTTCATCAAAAGGTGAAATATAACTCTAAAACATTAGAAATAGTATTAGGAAAACATGAGTAAAATTGACGTATTAGAGATCCCAAAGCTAGCCCGAAGCTTTACACAATAATGGTTGAGCTTCATGACACCACCAACCGTCTAGGACACCCAAATACCAAAAAGGTACTAGCTCTAGGGTTCCCAAATACCCAAGAGTAATAAGTTTCTCAACTTTCACTTTCACGTATCATCGTGGAGAACTCAAACCGATGCAACTAATGCAATGGCAAGAACACATTAAGTGCTCAAGTCCCACACTCTCAAATCCAACCAAAGCAACGAAAGCTATGGAGGAATATGTGACGAAGAACAAGGAGAACACAAAATAACTTCAAGATTTAGATCCAAAGGGTTCCCCTCACTTAGAGGAGAGATGGATTGCCGGAAATGTTGATATAGAATCTAGATATCCTCTCTCTTTTCCCTTGAAATGATGCAAGAACCATGGGAGGAATAGAGAGAAAGCAAAGCTTTTGGAGGTCAACAATGGAGGGGAAAGCTTTCTCGAAGTTGCTAGGAGTAATGGGGAAGAAGGCCCCCTTTTATAGTGGGGGAAAGAATACAACCGTTATGCACTAGTCATGCTCAAGCGGTACTACCGCTAAGAGCGGCAGTTTCACTCAGGCTCATTGAGTACCACGATGGTATACTTGCATTGTAGTTCTGCCGGAGCGGTACCACCGGGTACAACAAGCGTTACTACCACTAATTGACAATAGGCTAACGGAGAAACCAGCAGTAGTTCAAGCGGCGCCAGAGCAGAAAAACCGCATCAAGCGGTACTATCGTGAATTGCCAGAGGGCATACAGAAGACTCAACACAACTAGAGGTAGCCACAACACCAACCAGCGGAAGTACCACATTGATACGTCTCTGTCGTATCTACTTTTCCAAACACTTTTGCCCATGTTTTGGACTCTAACTTGCATGATTTGAATGGAACTAACCCGGACTGACGCTGTTTTCAGCAGAATTGCCATGGTGTTATTTATGTGCAGAAACAAAAGTTCTCGGAATGACCTGAAACTCCACGGAACTTATTTTTGGAAAATATTAAAAATATTGGCGAAAGAATCAAGGCCAGGGGGACCACCACCTGTCCATGAGGGTGGGGGCGCCTGTCCCCCTGGGCGCGCCCCCTGCCTCATGGGCCCCCTGTTGCTCCATCGACCTCAACTCCGACTCCATATATTCGTGTTCGGGGAGAAAAAAATCAGAGAGAAAGATTCATCGCGTTTACGATACAGAGCCGCCGCCAAGCCCTAAACTCTCTCGGGAGGGCTGATCTGGAGTCTGTTCGGGGCTCCGGAGAGGGAATCCATCGTCGTCGTCATCATCAACCATCCGCCATCACCAATTTCATGATGCTCACCGTCGTGCGTGAGTAATTCCATCATAGGATTGCTGGACGGTGATGGGTTGGATGAGATTTATCATGTAATCAAGTTAGTTTTGTTAGGGTTTGATCACTAGTATCCATTATGTTTTGAGATTGATGTTGCTATGACTTTATGCTTAATGCTTGTCACTAGGGCCCGAGTGCCATGATTTCAGATCTGAACCTATTATGTTTTCATGAATATATGTGAGTTCTTGATCCTATCTTGCAAGTCTATAGTCACCTACTATGTGTTATGATCCAGCAACCCCGAAGTGACAATAATCGGGACCACTCCCGGTGATGACCATAGTTTGAGGAGTTCATGTATTCACTATGTGTTAATGCTTTGGTCCGGTACTCTATTAAAAGGAGGCCTTAATATCCCTTAGTTTCCGCTAGGACCCCGCTGCCACGGGAGGGTAGGACAAAAGATGTCATGCAAGTTCTTTTCCATAAGCACGTATGACTATATTCGGAATACATGCCTACATTACATTGATGAATTGGAGCTAGTTCTGTGTCACCCTATGTTATAACTGTTACATGAATGATCGCATCCGGCATAATTCTCCATCACCGATCCAATGCCTACGAGCTTTTCACATATTGTTCTCCGCTTATTTACTTTTCCGTTGCTACTGTTACAATCACTACAAAACCCAAAAATATTACTTTTGCTATCGTTACGGTTACTTCCATACTACTTTGCTACTAAATACTTTGCTGCAGATATTAAGTTATCCAGGTGTGGCTGAATTGACAACTCAGTTGCTAATACTTGAGAATATTCTTTAGCTCCCCTTATGTCGAATCAGTAAATTTGGGTTGAATACTCTATCCTCGAAAATTGTTGCGATCCCCTATACTTGTGGCTTATCAAGACTATTTTCTGGCGCCGTTGCCGGGGAGCATAGCTCTATTCTTTGAGTCACTTGGGATTTATATATGCTGGTCACTATGAGGAACTTGTAGGACGAGAAAACAAAAATTTATCCCTCAACTACGAGGGGAGGTAAGGAACTGCCATCTAGCTCTGCACTTGATTCACCTTCTGTTTTGAGTAAGATTGCGACACCTAAACCTGCTTCTGCTATTAATTCTGATATGTCGCCTGTTATTGATGATGCCACTTCTGCTATGCATGATACTTATGATGAAACTACTTCTGTGCTTGATACTACTATGCCACTTGGTGAATTTCTTGATGAACAACTTGCTAGGGCTAGAGAGAATGAAATTATTGAAACTGATAATATTGATGAAAGTGATGATGAAGGCTCTCCCAATAAATATGAATTGCCTGTTGTGCCTGAGGGCTATGTTATGGATGAAGAAACTAAAAGAGACTTTCTTGCTTGCAATGATAGAAGTGATCTTAAGAAATTATTAGCTAAGCTTAAACAAAAAAACTCTGAATGCTAGAATGAAATATGATCCCGCTTATGCTACTTCACCTATCTTTGTTACTGATAAGGATTATGAATTCTCTATTGATCCTAATATAATTACTTTGGTTGAATCTGATCCTTTTTATGGCTATGAATCTGAAACTGTTGTGGCACATCTTACTAAATTAAATGATATAGCCACCCTGTTCACTAATGATGAGAGAACTCGCTACTTTTATATCCTTAAAATATTTCCGTTCTCATTAAAGGGTGATGCTAAGATATGGTTTAATTCTCTTGATCCTGGTTGTGTGCATAGTCCCCAGGATATAATTTATTACTTCTTTGCTAACTATTTCCCTGCTCATAAGAAACAAGCTGCCTTAAGGGATATATATATAATTTCGTGCAAATTGAAGAAGAGAGTCCCCCACAAGCTTGGGGGAGGCTTATCCAATTACTTAATGTTTTGTCTAATCATCCTCTTAAGAAAAATGGAATACTTGATATCTTTTATAATGGACTAACCGATGCTTCCAGAGATTACTTGGATAGTTGTGCTGGTTCTGTTTTCAGGGAAAGAACACCGGATGAAGCTGAAATTCTATTGAATAATATGTTGACAAATGAAAATAATTGGACACTTCCTGAGCCAGCTCCTGAGCCTATTCCTAAACCAACTCCGAAAAAAGAGGTGTTCCATTTCTCAGTCCTGAAGATATGCAAGAGGCAAAGAAATCTATGAAAGAAAAAGGTATTAAAGCTGAAGATGTTAAGAATTTACCTCCTATTGAAGAAATACATGGTCTTAATTTACCGCCTGTTGAAGAAATACATGGTCTTAATTTATCACCTATTGAAGAAACTCATGGTCTTGATAACCCGACACAGGTAGTAAAGGTAAATTCTCTCTATAGATATGATAAAGCTGAAATCCCTCCTACTAAATTTGCTAGCCAATGTTCGGATGAGTTTGATAACTTTATGGTTAAGCAAGAAGACTTCAATGCTTATTTTGGTAGACAATTGAAACAAAATGCTTGTATGATTGAACACTTGGGTGATTATATGTTTAGAGTTAAAGGTGAACTTAAACTCATTAGTAAACATGCTTCTATGGTTACCACTCAAGTAGAACAAGTACTTAAAGCTCAGAATGATTTGCTTAACGAATTAAATAGTAAGAATAATGATTTTGCCATTAGAGTGGCTACTAGAACTGGTAAAATGACTCAGGAACCTTTGTATCCTGAAGGCCACCCTAAGAGAATTGAGCAGGATTATCAGAGAAATAATATAGAAGCACCTAGTCCTTCTAAAAAGAAGAAAAAGAAAAATGATAGGACTTTGCATGCTTCTAGTGAACTTGTTGCTGACACACCTGAGAATTCCAATGATATTTCTATTTCTGATGCTGAAACACAATCTGGTAATGAACATGAAACTAGTGAAAATGTTAATGATGATGTTCATGTCAATGCTCAACCTAGCAATGATAATGATGTAGAAATTGAACCTGCTGTTGATCTTGATAACCCACAATCGAAGAATCAACGTTATGATAAGAGAGAGTTTGGTGCTAGGAAGCACGGTAAAGAAAGAGAACCATGGGTTCAGAAACCCATGCCTTTTCCTCCTAAACCATCCAAGAAAAAGGATGATGAGGATTTTGAGCGCTTTGCTGAAATGATTAGACCTATCTTTTTGCGTATGCGATTAACTGATATGCTCAAAATGAATCCTTATGCTAAGTATATGAAAGAAATTGTCACTAATAAAAGAAAGATACCGGAAGCTGAAATTTCCACCATGCTTGCTAATTATACTTTTAAGGGTGGAATACCTAAGAAACTTGGAGATCCAGGAGTACCAACTATACCATGCTCCATTAAAAGAAATTATGTTAAAACTGTTTTGTGTGATCTTGGAGCCGGTGTTAGTGTTATGCCTCTCTTTTTATATCGTAGACTTGATCTGAATAAGTTGACACCTACTGAAATATCTCTACAAATGGTTGATAATCAACTGCTATACCTGTCAGTATTTGTTAGGATCTGCCTGTTGTAGTTGCAAACGTTACTATTTTAACGGACTTTTTTATTCTTGATATTCCCGGATGATAGTATGTCTATTATTCTTGGAAGACCTTTTTTGAATACTGCGGGGGCTGTTATTGATTGCAACAAAGGCAATGTCACTTTTCATGTTAATGGTAATGAGCATACGATACACTTTCCGAGGAAACAACCTCAGGTCCATAGTATAAACTCTATTGGAAAAATTCCATCGATTATTTTTGGAGGTTTTGAATTTCCTCTTCCTACTGTCAAGAAGAAATATGATATTCATATTATTGGGGATGTGCACATCCCCGTTGAGGTAACATAGTGTTATTCGAAATTTCTCCGGTTTCATGTTACTCGAAATGAGTTTGTTAACAAGACTTGATCAACCTTGTTAGTGGATTCCTTTTAATGAGCATGAGATGGATGAAGTTAGAAAGCACAACCTTCTGTACCCTCTCTCTACTTTCTGTTATTTAGTTGAAATAAAGTAAAATTAGTATTTTTCTGTCTGTTTTCTGAATTACCCGTGCAGTATAAAAATACCCCGAAAATAAAAGTTCTCCAAATGCCCCGAAATTGAAATATGATTTTTTTTCTGGAATATTTGAGAATATCTGACACTGAGAACACAGCAGGGGGAGCAAGCACCTGGCCACGAGGGTCCAGGGCGCGCCCCCTGCCTCGTGGGCTCATGGTGGCTCCCCTCCACTTATTCCTGCACCCACACACTTCTTCTTCCTCCCAAAAAATCACCATCCAGCTCAAGCACGAGTTCTAGCTCATTTTGCTGCAATTTTCGATCTCCTTGCTCAAAGCACCTCTCGCAAAACTGCTTTGGGGGGATTGTTCCTTGGTATGTGACTCCTCTAATGGTCCAATTAGTTTTTGTTCTAGTGCTTTATTCATTGCAAATTTGTGCTGCGTAGGTGACCATGTTCTTGAGCTTGCATGTCAAATATATATGGTTCCAAGTAGTTCTAATGCATGATATAGGCTCTAGGCACTTGTATGAGTAGTTGCTATCAATTTTGTTGAGTTCGGTTCAATTTTATTTGAAGTTACTAAAAATTTCAGAAATTTTGCAGAGAAAGAAATATGTTTAGGAAAATGTACCAAGGTGGCCCTTCAAGGAAGCAAGGACCCAGGCTCGCAATGCGCGATGCCGATGATGAGCCACCAAGGAACGCTCCAGTGCGGCCTTGTGAATGGCCTTCAGAAGACTTTATGGATTGAGTGGGAATCAAGGAAGAATTTAACGCATATTTGCGTAACGCTGATCTTGTGAGCTTCGAGGCAGAAAAGTGCCGCCAGTACCACTATCTCACTAGTTCATTTGTGAGGAGGTTTGAATATTCATCTTCACGCAATTCTCAAATTGTCCTGTTTGATCTTTATGAAAATTCTTATACTATGGACTTAGAGGATTTTTATACTGCTTGCAAACTTCCACAATGGGGTAGCACTAGTGAGCCTCGTACATCTGATTTTAGAGACTTTTTTGCTAGTATAACTGTGGGGGAGTCTAGAGATATAACACAAGCTACCATAGGGAGCATTCATTCTCCCGCTATACATTACTTTGCTCTCTTCATAGGTAGGTGCATAAATGGTAAGGATGAAGCATGTCACATGTGTGTCCCTGACCTTAGTGTTCTCAGGAGTGCTGTATTAGGAGATAAACATTATAATTTGGGAGCCATTGTTGCACGTAGGTTGCATAATAATAGAATTAATGGAGATTTCTTTGGTGGAATTTATGCAACCCGTCTAGCTAATTTTCTTGATATACACATACGTGAGTATGATATTGAGTTTCCTCCTATTTATTTAGATTATGAGGCTACGGTTCGTCATCAGTTTGTTGAGAGGAACGATTAGTTCCTCCAGTACCGACTAATCTTTGACAGACGACGCACCTATCATGTCGCTCTCCCTGCTCCTACTTTCTTTGACTTTCAGGCAAAGGGGAGATATGTTATAACCAGGGAGGAGGTGAACGAGTACGAGAGGAGAACTGAGACAGCTCGCCTCTAAGCTACAACCCACGATGCAATAGCTGCTGCATCTCAGTACGACCCCAACTACAACTTTGATCCATGGGCATAGACCAACTTAGGCCAAAACCCTAAGCTTGGGGGAGTACGTATTTCTCACCGACATTACATTCATGTTCACACACTCATTTCTAGTTGTTGGTGCCCATACTTTTTCATTGTACTATCCATGCTAGTTTATTTTCCTTTTATGCTTTCTTCTTGTGTGTTTGAAAAACCTTAAGAAAACCAAAAAAAATAGTTGTAGCTTTTAGCTAGTTTATTTTCTTGCTATAGTAGTAATAATTAAAAGAAAACCCAAAAATATTTCATGTTCTTCTTTTGCTTGTTGGGAGCTTTCCCGTGTACATAATTTTATTTCTTTTCTTTTCTTTGGGGGTTGAGAGGAGAAGACCATAATGAAAATGTTGAAGTGGCTCATATATGCATTATTGTTGATTTAACCAAGAGCCCATATTGCCTTGTCTCCTCCTTTGTATTGAATGCTTGCAGATTCCAGCTTAGTCCAAATGCACGTGCACTATTATTATTATTCACATCGTTCGGCCGTGCAAGTGAAAGGCAATTATGACGATATATGATGGACTGATTGAAATGAGAGAAGCTTGTATGAACTCGACCTCTCTTGTTTTTGTAAATATGATTAGTTCATCGTTCCTGATTCAGCCTATTATGAATAAACATGTTTGCAATGACAATCAGAGATCATAGTTGCTTATGCCATGCTTAATTAGCTAGTTGCTTATAATGGTTTACCTTGCGTGCCAACATGCTATTAAAATGGTTGTGATGTGGTATGATAGGGTGGTATCCTCCTTTGAATGATTCGAGTGACTTGACTTGACACATGTTCACGCATGTAGTTGAAACAAATCAACATAGCCTTCACGATATTTATGTTCATGGTGGATTATATCCTACTCATGCTTGCACTCAATGTTTATTAATTTTAATGCATGTTCATGACTGTTGTCGCTCTCTAGTTGGTCGCTTCCCAGTCTTTTGCTAGCCTTCACTTGTAAAGCGGGAATACAGCTTGTGCATCCAATCCCTTAAACCCCAAAGTTATTCCATATGAGTCCACCATACCTTCCTATATACGGTATCTACCTGTCGTTCCAAGTAAATTTGTATGTGCCAAACTCTAAACCTTCAAATGAAATTCTGGTTTGTATGCTCGAATAGCTCATGTATCAACTAGGGTTGTCCGTATCTTCCATGTTAGGCGGGTTATTCTCAAGAGGAGTGGACTCCGCTCCTCACTCACGAGAAAATGGCTGGTCACCGGGATGCCCAGTCCCATGCTTTATGCAAATCAAATCAAAATAATTGCAAACTGTAGCGACCCAACCCGAATGGATCAAGTCTCTGTGCTTAAGTGTCATCCCTGGATCGGTATGCTGACACACACAGTACTCGAGGATTTATAACAGAGGTAAATCACATGTAAAAGTAACGTAAATACTATTACCTCAATCCATATAGCGGAAGCAACAAGGTTGTGGATTCCCATCAACACCAACGGCAAAGTTGAGTGTAGAAATCGTAACCCTAATGTATCACTTACTCGTCGTAAGAAACCTGCAACATGAGACGTTGTAGCCCGAAGCGGGTCAGTACATTGAATGTACTGGCAAATTCACACTGTAGAGCAATGCTGAAATATGGCTATCACTACATGCATATTTGGCTGGTGGAAAAGCTCTATGGTTATATGGTTTTGCGAAAAGCCAATTTTTCCCTACTTCAACGGAATAAATTTATTTAAATATCATGATGGTTGTTGAACATTGAGAATGGTTGACAGCATTCTCAATCCCAATTAAGTAACATCATTAAAACCCAACAATATTCATTTAGAGTAACGTGATGAGATCAACAGGATAATCGAAGAACAAGATACTCAAGATGTCCATAACCGGGGACACGGCTAATCATGATTAGTTTATACACTCTGCAGAGGTTTGCGCACTTTTCCCCACAAGACTCGATCTCCTCCGTTGGATTTCTCGCACTACATGGTGTTTGAGAAACGGATGATCGAGACATAGTCTTTCAGAAGCGCTAGCACCTTACGATCGGGTAGACCGTACCACCTACATCCCCTACATCTGCTGGTCTACCACTGTAAGAGTTCGCACGACTTAGTCAACTATGCTAGAGCCCCTAATAGCTTGTGGCTGCACACAAAAGTTTCTAGTATGAATAGTCTCATGATCCCTTTGAGCCTGGGTGGCGGTCCAAAAAAAACAGGCAAGTCCTGGATTACCCAGGTGCCTAGACAGGCAATCCTAGAATAACCAGGTGCCTCAATCCACCCAGATGTGTGTTTAAGTTGCCACCTTAAGTAAACCATTAATTAACAATCTCACATCTGTCATGGACACTCTCAAAACCCAATCCACGTCTACGAGCATAGCATAGCAATATAAGCAACACGTAGAAGTAACTCTCAAGGGTTTGATAGTAACAGGGCAATAGGTTCCTACTTCATCAACTACTTCCCAATCCCACAATTTAATTAGATCCTAATCATGCAATGTTTGAGGTTTGATCTAATGCAATGAAAACTGGGTATGAAGGGGATATGGTCAAAGTGTGAACTTGCCTGCAATGTTGATGAAGATGATTCGCACTCAAAACTCTTGATAGATCTACTCGTCACACTCCGGTCAATCTATCGTAGGAGGGCAATAGTAACCACACATAAGCAATCACTCAAAAGATCAGAAAGATCAAAGAAAACGACTCGGAAAACTTCAAAACCAAGCAAATAACTCTTGCAACAGAAAACAATTTCTAACAGTACCAAAATTATGTGAATTTGGCCTTATTAGAATGTTTAGGTCAAGAGCTTCGATTTGCAAAAAGAATCAACTCAAACGGAGCTACGGAACTCAAGTTATGATCAAATGAAGTTTGAATTCAAATCTGATCTAATTCAAATTTTAAAATTTTCAAAAACATGTCTAAGTTGGATTACTGGATAGAGGGGATCATAACGAAGACGTGGGCGTTGGTTTCGTTGGATTTGGACTAACGAGTAAAAAGTAATGATCAATTGAAGTACAGGGACTAATCTGTGAAGAAAATCCTCACATATAGGTCCCTGGCCGAATTTAACAGAAAAAGGAAAAAAATCTATCTAACGAACGTTTGCTGCAAAAACTAAAACAACGGACGTTCACTACTTAAAGAAAACGGTTGGAAAAGAAAAAAACGAACAGATCTATTCCTAACCGTAGATCTCGGATCGGACGATCGAGGGGGAGAGGCGGTGGTTACCGCGGCGTGGAGGTCACCGGCGACGGGGAAGATGGCGGCGGCGGCGGCTCGGACGTCGACGGGGCGGTGGCTCCGGTGGGTCTCCGGCAGCGGCGGGGGCGTCAAGGCGCTCGGCGCGGTGCGGCGATGAGGATGGAGTGTGCGGCGTTGGTCGGGAGTGGCGGGGTGGAGCGGGGCGATGGCGTGGATTTCCGGCGGTGACGGCTAACTCCGGCGAGGGCGTGGCGCGTGCGGAGGTGAGGGCAGCCGCGGTTCGAGGCGAAAACGGGGCCGGGGTCGAGGTTTATATAGGCGGGTAGCCTTGGGCGAGGAGCAAGGCGAGGGAGGCGTCCGGGTTGAGCACAGCGTCGGCCGGCGGAGCGTGCACGTGCGGGACTCCGGCGAGAGGTCGGGGACGAACCCGACAGGTGGGCCCCACCTGTCGGTGGCTGAGCGAGGCGGCGGCCGATCGCAGGCGCGAGCGGGCGAGCAGAGCGGCTTCGGGCGCGGCTGGGCTCTAGGCCGTGGCCTGGCCTGGGAGCTGGGCCGGCCCAGTCATCGACGGAGAGAGATTTTTTTTAAAACATTTTTCCAGACAACAGAAAAATAAATCAAACAAAATAAATAAAAATTTCCTATAGGCATATAATATACCAAAATTTGCAGAAAAAGATTTTCTACAACATGGACATTTTTAATATGCCAAATAAAATCCACACAAATTCAGATAAATCAAAGAGTGCTACTGGTCTATTAAAATCCAACTAAAATCATTTTAAAAATACCAAAATGATTTCAAATAAATTTTTCTCAAATTTTCTAATGTAGGGAATCATGTTACACTAATTTCCATATATTTTATTTTTGGAGAAAATAATTTGAAAAAAAACTCCAAATAACTCCAAGTTGAAAGTAAATTCAAAAGAACTTTGAATTTAATTCTTTGAAACTCCCAACTCATATTTCATATAATTTGAAGAAGTCATTTTATCTTCTCTCATGAAAATCATTGAGTTGCATAAAGTTTCAGAATTGGAAATATTCTCAAATGAAATTAAAATATTTTCAACCCCCCCTTTGTCATTTAAATAAATGGAAGAAGTCCTGTTATCTTCTCTTCAGGGTTTTGTGATGAAAAGAATTTGAATTCACGGAGATCAAAATGCAAAATGAAAGTTTGGGAAAGTCCTTTTATTCCCTCTCATTTAACTTTCGAATTCACTCACTTTCAGACAATCAATCAAACAATCAATCAAATCTATCTATTTATTATAACATTCCAAAATTTAGAATTTTGGGATGTTACACAAACAAAACTCCCCCTGGGACTGTTGTTAGTTGGAGGCATTCGTTGTTTCGAGCAAGCCATGGATTGATGCTTGTTGGTGGAGGGGGAGTATAAACTTTACCATTCTGTTTGGGACCGCCTATAATGTCTATAGCATGGAAGATATCGCTATCTCTTGGTTATTATGTTGACAATGAAAGTATGCGACTCAAAATATTATTTATCTCTACTTTAAAATCGAGCTCTGGCACCTCTACAAATCCCTGCTTCCCTCTGCGAAGGGCCTATCTATTTAGTTTTATGCTGAGTCATCACCCTCTTATTGAAAAGCACCAGCTGGAGAGCACTACTGTCATTTGCATGCATTACTGTTAATTTATATTGGGTATGACTATGACTGGATCCCTTTTACCATGAATTACAATGTCTAGTCAGTCCTTGATCTTTAAAGGTGCTCTACATTTATGTTTTGCGGTCTCAGAAAGGGCTAGCGAGATACCATCTCGTTATATCATATTATGATTGTTTTGAGAAAGTATTGTCATCCGAGATTTATTATTATTGCTCACTAGTTGATTATGCCATTGATATGAGTAAACATGAGACCTAAGAGTTATTGTGAATATGGTTAGTTCATAATCTTTGCTGAAAACTTGAATGCTGTCTTTACATATTTACAACAACAAGAGCAAACAGAGTTTGTAGAAGTTTTTCTTTATCACTTTCATTTTATCAACTGAATTGCTTGAGGACAAGCAAAGGTTTAAGCTTGGGGGAGTTGATACGTCTCTGTCGTACCTACTTTTCCAAACACTTTTGCCCTTGTTTTGGACTCTAACTTGCATGATTTGAATAGAACTAACCCGGACTGACGCTGTTTTCAGTAGAATTGCCATGGTGTTATTTATGTGCAGAAACAAAAGTTCTTGGAATGACCTGAAACTCCATGGAACATATTTTTGGAAAATATTAAAAATATTGGTGAAAGAATCAAGGCCAGGGGCCCACCACCTGTCCACGAGGGTGGGGGCGCGCCTGCCCCCCTGGGCGCGGCCCCTGCCTCGTGGTCCCCCTGTTGCTCCACCGACCTCAACTCCAACTCCATATATTCGTGTTCGGGGAGAAAAAAATCAGAGAGAAAGATTCATCGTGTTTTACGATACGGAGCCGCCGCCAAGCCCTAAACTCTCTCGGGAGGGCTGATCTAGAGTCCGTTCGGGGCTCCGGAGAGGGGAATCTGTCGCCGTCGTCATCATCAACCATCCTCCATCACAAATTTCATGATGCTCACCGCCGTACGTGAGTAATTCCATCGTAGGCTTGCTGGACGGTGATGGGTTGGATGAGATTTATCATCTAATCGAGTTAGTTTTGTTAGGGTTTGATCCCTAGTATCCACTATGTTCTAAGATTGATGTTGCTATGACTTTGCTATGCTTAATGCTTGTCACTAGGGCCCAAGTACCATGATTTCAGATCTGAACCTATTATGTTTTCATGAATATATGTGAGTTCTTGATCCTATCTTGCAAGTCTATAGTCACCTACTATGTGTTATGATCCGGCAACCCCGAAGTGACAAAAATCGGGACCACTCCCAGTGATGACCATAGTTTGAGGAGTTCATGTATTCACTATATGTTAATGCTTTGGTCCGGTACTCTATTAAAAGGAGGCTTAATATCACTTAGTTTTCGCTAGGACCCCGCAGCCACGGGAGGGTAGGACAAAAGATGTCATGCAAGTTCTTTTCCATAAGCATGTATGACTAATTCGGAATACATGCCTACATTACACTGATTAATTGGAGCTAGTTCCGTGTCATCCTATGTTATAACTGTTACATGAATGATCGCATTCGGCATAATTCTCCATCACCGATCCAATGCCTACGAGCTTTTCACATATTGTTCTCCGCTTATTTACTTTTCCGTTGCTACTGTTACAATCACTAAAAAAACCCAAAAATATTGCTTTTGCTATTCTTACTGTTATTTCCGTACTACTTTGCTACTAAATACTTTGCTGTAGATATTAAGTTATCCAGGTGTGGCTGAATTGACAACTCAGTTGCTAATACTTGAGAATATTCTTTGGCTCCCCTTGTGTCGAATCAATAAATTTGGGTTGAATACTCTACCCTCGAAAACTGTTGCGATCCCCTATACTTGTGGGTTATCACACATAAGCGGTACTACCGCCAGTAGCAAGCGGTACTACCGCAAAATGTCGAGGGGTAACAGAAGACTCAGCCCAAGCGGAACTAGCCCTGGTACCAGCCAGCGGAAGTACCGCCTAAGCTGCACTACCGCTTGCCCTCTGCCAAAAGACCAAAGCACAACATTTGAATGCAAGTAATTAAAACCAAAACTGGCATAACTTTAAAAAATGAACTCCGATTTCGATGAACTCAAGCTTGATAGAAAGCTAACAACAAGAGTTGTCAAATCACAACAGAGGTGTGAAATCTACAAGAGTGAAGAACTAACAAAAACTCCAACATTGAGAACACAATAGATGATGCATATGAAATCTGTTTTCGATGAACTTGAACTTGTCATGAAGATGACCACAAGCTCCAAAACTTACATAGAGAAAATCCAAACAAGAACCAAGAAAGATGGTGCCAATGATGCAATGGTTTGAGCTATCTGTGAATGATACGATCAAGCTACTCACTCGAGTGCCCCCCTTGATAGTACGTCAATCAATCCTACAACCCGGTATCCCAACTAACACCATGAGATCGGTAAAATAGAAAACCTATCAAGGTCAAACCTTTGACTTGCGCATATCCACTTGAGCTAGATGATGACGATCTTATCCTCCTCAAGTTGGACCACCTTTCTTGATTGCGCTGGCTTGATGAAGACTAATATTGCTCTCCCATACTCCACTATGGGCGAGCCTCACTTTGGCACATCTTCACAAGTCCATTATCACCAGAATGGATGGAAAGCTTCAAGCATGTGATCTCTTCGTGATGCTCCTCTTGAACTTGCACAACACAACATTGATAACGAGCACCACTTGATGTCACCCTCCATGGGTTATATGAGATCTTCCTCTTGATGTAAGCCCATGGAAAAAAACTAGCCCCACACAGAAACACCACGCAAATAGATCATGGGTTACACAAAAGCGTAATGGACAATGCTTACCATACCTTGAGATCACTTGATCCCACTCGGTACATCTTCTACGCTTTATGTGTTGATCAACTTGAATCCATTCTTTGTACTTAGTCTTGATCAAGCTTGTATCTTATCTTCTCTCTTCATAAAGATGATGTATTGAAGGCAACATGAATGTTCACACAACTTTCTTTTTCAAGACATCCTTGCAGTAGACTCAACTCCCACATGACCAATCTTTGGATAACTCTATGAATAACACCTTGGTCAACAAATACTCTTCTTCTTTCAACCTTGAAACCAACATATCGTCTTCAAGCATTGCCTATGTTTAATCTTTCAAGTATAACTCAAAGCACCATTAGTCCATAGGGATTTTCATCAATTACCAAAACCAAACATTGGGGCACCATGCTCTTTCATCGTGAGAAGATTAGAACAATTGCATAATGCAATCTGCCGAGGGTCTAATTTATTAATTAGATGAGCAATATCATGAGAAAAAATCACTTTCTTATTCAAGTATAAAAACCAACAAAGACAACAAAAGTAGATTCATTTTATAAATCTGTTGTTTCCTAGTACTGAAACTGAAATGGAGAATTAGGTGGCTGCCATGTCCTCACAGGTATACCATGGTTTTAATTTAATGACAATAAAGAATTGGCATCTATTAATAAAACACTGATTTACCGTGATTTCAAATGAATCTCATATTGAGTTGTCCTTATGGTTCATAGTCTTATGCAATTAAAGTAAGTAACTGATGCTTGTCGCTTGAGCGTAAATCTGAACTTGTGCTCTCTTTTAGTTTACTTACCGAGCATGGCTCCCGTTTTCTGTTAATTACTAATTGTTGGATCAGAATATGCTAAGAGGGGTGGTATTATAAATCTAGGTTTCCTTCCTTCACCTGTAAGATGCATAACATCTCAAAAAGAAAAGAAAATATTTGATTATAATGAAAATATGATGCGGCACATAGAAAAAAAATCTTTCATGTTCCAAGACCTACAACACCGAACACGTATATTATTGCCTCGAAGGGCTTAGTAAATTGTCCAAATGGTAACAATCTTCCAGGTGGTAATGTAACTAGCTTTCATTCCAATATAGCAATAAAATGTAACTGCTAGCTAGCTTTTAACTAAGTCCTTCAGATTGCGCCCAAGCATCAACATCTTGCTCGCTGGAAGAAGACTCCTATTGCGCATCAACACATTCACCATTTCCCACAGAAGAATGTCTACCTTTGTACCATCATAGCCCAAGTAAGCATCCATCCGAAGAAATCCATTATAGGATGGTTTGTCTAAAAGAGCATAACACCATTGCTCGCTTCTAGGATGACAACAACCCTAGCACCGGTGAGGACACTGAGGTTAGCAGCGCTCTTGAACAAACCACTGCGCCTCTTGAAGATGGAGCCATCACGCTCTTTGTCATCATTGATGTATGCGACACCTGACCGCCTCTCCCTCCTTGGCATACTAAATCCTATGGAGAAAATGAAACTTACTACTATAAACAGGAACAACAAGAATCTATAAAATGCTAGAGATTTACCAAAGCCATTGGCTAACGACATGTTAGTGGGAGATATGCGGAGATGTGCTCCCCTTATATAGAAGAATCACCCCAAGGACCCTAAAAATTGTCCAGGTTCCATGTTTGTATCGGCATGTTGGGACCACATGCCAGAGAGACGTATGGAATAGTGTACAAGAAACATTGGTGTCAACTATACTTTTTGCATTACATGGACGATAGTTAAAGTTCATCCTTATCCATACATCCAAATTTATTAGCAATTGATATAGAAGCATTGCTATTTGAGTAGAATTGGACCTTCTAATCTTTAGTAAGAGTTGGCATAGATAATCTTTAATCATACTAGTTTCGTATGGTATTGGCTGCTAGCCATATATTCATATATGAGTACCTTAATGTAATTCTTTGGAACCGCTAATGTATATATTGTTGCTATATGTGTGTATTCACATCCTTTTTAGAACCATTAGCACACTTCCAAACAAATTATAAAATTAATACCATTAAATTATTTCTATGTGAGTACATACATATCCTTACCCGAGAGCATTGAAGAACCGACACTTTTTTTCTTTAGAAGCATAACATAATATTGGTCAATTCCTTTTGATTGATAATTTCATAAAACAAATCCTTTAGTGGTCATATATTCATTACAATTAAAACATTTAATGATTAAATCATGTAAGATCACATTGGTTACATCCAAATCCTTTACTAAGAACCATGCCGTGGGGAAGTGGTCTTTTTCTGAGTAATGCAGAAGTGGTCATTTAGTCCATATATAATATGTCATGAGAGAATGCAATTTGCTTTGGGCCTCTTGGCCTTTACTAGAAAATGAGCGAATCCACCCATCTGGCTTTTTAGGGCCAATTTTGAAATACCTAGTACTAAGGTTCTAGCGCGAAATTTGGAGCAGTTTTAAGTTACAAAATGGACCAACCTACTCAGCGAAACTTTGAGTGCAGATTTATTTTGCGCCCTGTGAAAATCTCACATGTAGTGCTCATTGTATTTAGAACATGTAGAACCCTTCTTAAGCTCCTTGGGTCCCTAATACGTCTATTTTGCATCACTATTTTCTATCATGCATTTCTCAATTGTAACCATAGTTTGCACATGATACATCCATTTTGCATCATGCTTTTATATTGATATTTATTGCATTATGGGCTGTTACTACACATTATGTCACAATACTTATGCCTTTTCTTTCTTTTTTTACAAGGTTTACATGAAGAGGGAGAATGCCGGCAGCTGGAATTCTGGGCTGGAAAAGGAGCAAATATTAGAGACCTATTCTGCACAACTCCAAAAGTTCTGAAACTCCATGAAAGTAAGTTTTGGAATATATTAAAAATATTGGGCGAAGAAAGCACCAGAGGAGGGCCACCCACTATGCACGAGGGTGGAGGGCGCGCCCCCTGCCTCGTGGGCCACCTGGAAGCCCCCCGATGCCCATCTTCTCGTATAAGGTGTCCGAGGTGGAACCTTGGCGGAACCAATCTAGGGCTCGGACGGAGCTGTTCTGCCGGGGAAACATCCCTCCGGGAGGGGAAAATCGTCATCACCATCGATCCTCTCATCGGGAGGGGGTCAATATCCATCAACATCTTCACCAGCACTATCTCCTCTCAAACCCTATTTCATCTCTTGTATCCGATCTTTCTCTCAAAACTTCAGATTGGTACCTGTGGGTTGCTAGTAGTGTTGATTACTCCTTGTAGTTGATGCTAGTTGGTTTATTCAGTGGAAGATTATATGTTCAGATCCGTTATGCACATTAATACCCCTCTGATTATGAACATCAATATGATTTGTGAGTAGTTATGTTTGTTCCTGAGGACATGGGAGAAATCTTGTTACAAGTAGTCATGTGAATTTGGTATTCGTTCGATATTTTGATGAGATATATGTTCTAGTGGTGTTATGTGAACGTTGACTACATAACACTTCACCATTGTTTGGGCCTAGGGGAAGGCATTGGGAAGTAATAAGTAGATGATGGGTTGCTAGAGTGACAGAAGCTTAAACCCTAGTTTATGTGTTGCTTCGTAAGGGGCTGATTTGGATCCATATGTTTCATGCTATGGTTAGGTTTACCTTAATTCTTCCTTCGTAGTTGCGGATGCTTGCGAGGCGGGTTAATCATAAGTGGGATGCTTGTCCAAGGAAGGGAAGTACCCAAGCACCGGTCCACCCACATACCAAATTATCAAAGTAACGAACGTGAATCATATGAGCATGATGAAAACTAGCTTGACGATAATTCCCATGTGTCCTCGGGAGCGCTTTCCTTTATATAAGAGTTTGTTCAGGCTTGTCCTTTGCTAAAAAAAGGATTGGACCACCTTGCCGCACCTTGTTTACTTTTGTCACTTGTCACCCGTTGCAAATTACCTTATCACAAAACTATCTGTTACCGATAATTTCATTGCTTGCAGAGAGTACCTTACTGAAAACTGCTTGTCATTTCCTTCTGCTCCTCATTGGGTTCGACACTCTTACTTATTGAAAGGACTATGATAGATCCCCTATACTTGTGGGTCATCAAGACTCTTTTCTGGCACCGTTGCCGGGGAGTGAAGCGCCTTTGGTAGGTGGAATTTGGTAAGGAAAAATTTATATAGTGTACTGAAATTTACTGTCACTTATTATTATGGAAAATAATCCTTTGAGGGGCTTGTTCGGGGTATCTTCACACCGAACAGTAGAGCAAAGAGTTTCTCCTCAACCTACTGAACCTACTGAAAATGTTTACTTTGAAATTCCTTCGGGTATGATAGAGAAACTGCTAGCTAATCCTTTTACAGGAGATGGAACATTACATCCCGATATGCACCTAATCTATGTGGATGAAGTTTGTGGATTATTTAAGCTTGCAGGTATGCCCGAGGATGTTATCAAGAAGAAGGTCTTCCCTTTATCTTTGAAGGGAAAGGCACTAACATGGTTTAGGCTATGTGATGATATTGGATCATGGAACTACAACCGATTGAAATTGGAATTTCATCAGAAATTTTATCCTATACATCTGGTTCATCGTGATCGTAATTATATATATATAATTTTTGGCCTCGCGAAGGAGAAAGTATTGCTCAAGCTTGGGGGAGGCTTAAGTCAATGTTATATTCATGCCCCAATCATGAGCTCTCAAGAGAAATTATTATTCAAAATTTTTATGCTCGGCTTTCTCTCAACAATCGCTCCATGCTCGATACTTCTCGTACTTGTTCTTTTATGATGAAGACTATTGAATTCAAATGGGATTTATTGGAAAGAATTAAATGCAACTCTGAAGATTGGGAACTCGACGAAGGTAAGGAGTCAGGTATAACACCTAAGTTTGATTGTGTTAAATCTTTTATGGATACCAATGTTTTTCGTGAATTTAGCACTAAATATGGACTTGACTCTGAGATAGTAGCTTCTTTCTGTGAATCATTTGCTACTCATGTTGATCTCCCTAAGAAGAAGTGGTTTAAATATCGTCCTCCCATTGAATTAAAAGTAGTAGTGTTGGAAATATGCCCTAGAGGCAATAAGAAATTAGTTATTATTATTATATTTCATTGTTCATGATAATCGTTTATTATTCATGCTAGAATTGTATAGATAGGAAACTCAGATACATGTGTGGATACATAGACAACACCATGTCCCTAGTAAGCCTCTAGTTGACTAGCTCGTTGATCAATAGATGGTTACGGTTTCCTGACCATGGACATTAGATGCCGTTGATAACGGGATCACATCATTAGGAGAATGATGTGATGGACAAGACCCAATCCTAAGCCTAGCACAAGATCGTGTAGTTCGTTTGCTAAAGCTTTTCTAATGTCAAGTATCATTTCCTTAGACCATGAGATTGTGCAACTCCCGGATACCGTAGGAGTGCTTTGGGTGTGCCAAACGTCACAACATAACTGGGTGGCTATAAAGGTTCACTACAGGTGTCTCCGAAAGTGTCTATTGGGTTGGCACGAATCGAGACTGGGATTTTTCACTCCATGTAACGGAGAGGTATCTCTGGGCCCACTCGATAGGACATCATCATAATGTGCACAATGTGACCAAGGAGATGATCACGGGATGATGTGTTACGGAACGAGTAAAGAGACTTATATTTATCAGAAATTCTATAGTGCTCCCACTCACTTCTTTGGAAATACAAGTTTCTCATAAACTTTGTATAAACCCAAAATCTTTGATCATCTCATCAAAGCGTACATTCCAACTCCGAGATGCTTACTCCAGTCCTTAGAAGGATTGCTGGAGCTTTGCATACTTATTAGCATCTTTCAGGATTGAAAAAACCTTCCGGTTGTATCACATACAACCTTTCCTCAAGAAAATTGTCGAGGAAACAATGTTTTGACATCCTTTCTGCAAGATTTCATAAATAATGCAGTAATCGCTAATATAATTCCAACAGACTCTTAGCATCGCTACGAGTGAGAAAGTCTCATCGCAGTCAATTCCTTGAACTTGTCGGAAAACATCTTAACGACAAGTCGAGCTTTCTTAATGGTGACATTTACCTTCATTGTTCGTCTTCCTTTTAAAATCCATCTGTACCCAACAGCCTTACGACCATCAAGTAGTTCTTCCAAAGTCTACACTTTGTTTTCATATATGGATCCCCTCTCGGATTTTATGGCCTCGAGCCATTTATCGGAATCTAGGCCCACCATCGCTTCTCCATAGCTCGTAGGTTCATTGTTGTCTAGCAACATGACTTCCAAGACAAGATTACATACCACTCTGAAGTAGTGCGCATCCTTGTCATCCCACGAGGTTTGGGAGTGACTTGATCCGAAGTCTCATGATCAATATCATAAGCTTCCACTTCAATTGGTGTAGGTGCCACAGGAACAACTTCCTGTGCCCTGCCACACACTAGTTGAAGAGACGGTTCAATAACCTCACCAAGTCTCCACCATCCTCCCACTCAATTCTTTCGAGAGAAACTTTTCCTCGAGAAAGGACCCGATTCTAGAAACAATCCCTTATTGCTTTCGGATCTGAGACAGGAGGTATACCCAACTGTTTTGGGTGTCCTATGAAGATGCATTTATCCGCTTTGGGTTCGAGCTTATCAGTCTGAAACTTTTCCACATAAGCGTCGCAGCCCCAAACTTTTAAGAAATGACAGCTTAGGTTTCTCTAAACCATAGTTCATACGGTGTCATCTCATCGGAATTAGGTGGTGCCCTATTTAAAGTGAATGTGGTTGTCTTTAATGCCTAACCCATAAACTATCGTGGTAATTCGATAAGAGACATCATGGTACGCATCATATTCAATAGGGTGCAGTTATGATGTTCGAACACACCATCACACTATGGTGTTCCAGGCTGTATTAGTTGTGAAACAATTTCCGCAATGTCTTAATTCTGTGCCAAACTCGTAATTCAGATATTCATCTCTATGATCATATCATAGATCTTTTTATCCTCTTGTTACGATGATCTTTCAACTTCACCCTGAAATTACTTGAACCTTTCAATAATTCAGACTCGTGATTCATCAAGTAAATATACTCAATATCTACTCAAATCATCTGTGAAGTAAGAACATAACGATATCCACTACACGCCTCAGCACTCATTGGACTGCACACATCAAAATGTATTTCTTCCAACAAGTTGCTTTCTAGTTCCATTTTACTAAAAACGAGGCTTTCAGTCATCTTGCCCATGTGGTATGATTTGCATGTCTCAAGTGATTCAAAATCAAGTGAGTTCAAATGGTCCATTTGCATGGAGTTTCTTCATGCATATACACCAATAGACATGGTTCGCATGTCTCAAACTTTTCAAAAATGAGTGAGCCCAAAGATCCATCAACATGGAGCTTCTTCATGCGTTTTATACCGATATGACTTACGTGGCAGTGCCACAAGTAGGTGGTACTATCATTACTATATTTTGGCATGAACATGTGTATCACTACGATCGAGATTCAATAAACCATTCATTTTAGGTGTAAGACCATTTGAAGGTATTATTCAAATAAACAGAGTAACCATTATTCTCCTTAAATGAATAACCGCATTGCGATAGACATAATCCAATCATATCTATGCTCAACGCAAACACCAATCTTGATGGTAGAGGGAGCGGACGATATTTGATCAACCTTGGAAATACTTCCAACACATATCGTCATCTCACCTTTAGCTAGTCTCCGTTTATTCAGTAGCTTTTATTTCGAGTTACTTAGCAACCGAACCGGTATCTAATACCCTGGTGCTACTAGGAGTACTAGTAAAGTACACAACAACACAATGTATATCCAATATACTTCTATCGACCTTGCCAGCCTTCTCATCTACCAAGTATCTAGGGTAATTCTGCTCCAGTGGCTGTTCCCCTTATTACAGAAGCACTCAGTCTCGGGTTTGGGTTCAACCTTGGGTTTCTTCACTAGAGCAGCAGCTGAATTGCCGTTTCATGAAGTGTCCCTTTGTGCCCTTGCCCTTCTTGAAACTAGTGGTTTCGCCAACCATCAACAATTGATGCTCCTTCTTGATTTCTACTTTTGTGGTGTCAAACATCGCGAATATCTCAAGGATCATCATATATGTCCCTGATATATTATAGTTCATCACGAAGCTCTAGCAGCTTGGTGGTAATGACTTCGGAGAAACATCACTGTCTCATCTGGAAGATCAACTCCCACTTGATTCAAATGATTGTTGTACTCAGACAATCTAAGCACAAGCTCAACAATTGAGCTTTTCTCCCTTAGTTTGCAGGCTAAGAAAATCGTCGGAGGTCTTATACCTCTCGACGTGGGCACGAGCCTGAAATCCCAATTTCAGCCCTCAAAACATCTCATATGTTTCGCGACGTTTCAAAACGTCTTTGGTGCCTCAATTCTAAACCGTTTAACTGAACTATCACGTAGTTAACAAAATGTGTATGTCAGATGTTCGCAACATCCATAGACGACGTTCGAGGTTCAGCACACTAAGCGGTGCATTAAGGACATAAGCCTTCTATGAAGCAATGGGGACAATCCTCAGTTTACGAACCTAGTCCGCACAATTGCTACTATCAACTTTCAACTAATTTTTCTCTAGGAACATATCTAAACAGTAGAACTAAAGCGCGAGCTACGACATAATTTGCAAAATCCTTTTGACTATGTTCAGGATAATTAAGTTCATCTTATGAACTCCCACTCAGATAGACATCCCTCTAGTCATCTAAGTGATTACATGATCCGAGTCAACTAGGCCGTGTCCGATCATCACGTGAGACGGACTAGTCAACATCGGTGAACATCTTCATGTTGATCGTATCTGCCATACGACTCATGCTCGACCTTTCGGTCTTCTGTGTTCCGAGGCCATGTGTGTACATGCTAGGCTCGTCAAGTTAACCTAAGTGTTTTGCATGTGTTCCGAGGCCATGTCTGTACATGCTAGGCTCGTCAACACCCGTTGTATATGAACGTATGAATCTAACACCCGATCATCACGTGGTGCTTCGAAACTACGAACTGTTGCAACGGTGCACAGTTAGGGGGAACACTTTCTTGAAATTTTAATGAGAGATCATCTTATTTACTACCGTCGTTCTAAGCAAATAAGATGTATAAACATGATAAACATCACATGCAATCAAATAATAGTGACATGATATGGCCAATATCATATAGCTCCTTTGATCTCTATCTTGGGGCTCCATGATCATCATCGTCACCGTCATGACACCATGATCTCCATCATCATGATCTCCATCATCGTGTCTTCATGAAGTTGCCTCGCCAACTATTACTTCTACTACTATGGCTAACGGTTAGCAATAAAGTAAAGTAATTACATGACGTTTAAGTTGACACGCAGGTCATAAATAAATAAAGACAACTCCTATGGCTCCTGCCGGTTGTCATACTCATCGACATGCAAGTCGTGATTCCTATTACAAGAACATGATCAATCTCATACATCACATATATCATTCATCACATCCTTTGGCCATATCACATCACATAGCATACCCTGCAAAAACAAGTTAGACGTCCTCTAATTGTTGTTTGCATGTTTTACGTGGCTGCTATGGGTTTCTAGCAAGAACGTTTCTTACCTACGCAAAGACCACAACGTGATATGCCAATTGCTATTTACCCTTCATAAGGACCCTTTTCATCGAATCCGATCCGACTAAAGTGGGAGAGACAGACACCCGCCAGCCACCTTATGCAACTAGTGCATGTTTGTCGGTGGAACCGGTCTCACGTAAGAGTACGTGTAAGGTTGGTCCGGGCCGCTTCATCCCACGATGCCGCCGAATCAAGATTGGACTAGTAACGGTAAGCATATTGAACAAAATCAACGCCCACAACTACTTTGTGTTCTACTAGTGCATAGAATCTACGCAATAGACCTAGCTCTGATACCACTGTTGGGGAACGTAGCAGAAATTCAAAATTTTCCTACGTGTCACCAAGATCTATCTATGGAGAGACCAGCAACGAGGGGAAGGAGAGTGCATCTACATACCCTTGTAGATCGCTAAGCGGAAGCGTTCAAGTGAACGGGGTTGATGGAGTCGTACTCATCGTGATTCAAATCACCGATGACCAAGTGCCGAACGCACGGCACCTCCGCGATCAACACACGTACAGCCCGGTGACGTCTCCCACGCCTTGATCCAGCAAGGAGAGAGGGAGAGGTTGAGGAAGACTCCATCCAGCAGCAGCACAACGGCGTGGTGGTGGTGGAGGAGCGTGGCTATCCTGCAGGGCTTCACCAAGCACCACAGAAGAGGAGGGAGAGAGAGATGCAGGGCTGCACCAACGAGAGATCGAATCGCGTGTTATGGGCAGCCCTATGCCTCACTATATATAGGGGAGAGGGAGGAGGGTGCGCCCCCTCTAGGGTTCCCACCCCTAGGGGGGCGGCAGCCCTAGATGGCAAAAGGGGGTGGCGGCCAAGAGGGGAGAGGGGAGGGAGGCGCAGCTAGATGGGCCCTAAGGCCCATCCCCTTTAGGGTTTGCCCCCTTCCCACCTCTTAGGCGCCATGGGCCCTTGTGGGAGGTGCACCAGCCCACTAAGGGGCTGGTCCCTCACCACTCTTGGCCCATGCAAGCCTCCGGGGTTGGTGGCCCCACTTGGTGGACTCCCGGGACCCTCCCGGTGGTCCCGGTACGTTACCGATAAATCCCGAAACTCTTCCGGTGACCAAAACAGGACTTCCCATATATAAATCTTTACCTCCGGACCATTCTGGAACTCCTCGTGATGTCCGGGATCTCATACGGGACTCCGAACAACATTCGGTAACCACATACAAACTTCCTTTATAACCCTAGCGTCATCGAACCTTAAGTGTGTAGACCCTACGGGTTCGGGAGACATGCAGACATGACCAAGACGTTCTCCGGTCAATAGCCAATAGCTGGATCTGGATACCCATGTTGGCTCCCACATGTTCCACGATGATCTCATCGGATGAACCACGATGTCAAGGACTCAATCAATCCCGTATACAATTCCCTTTGTCTATCGGTACGATACTTGCCCGAGATTCGATCGTCGGTATCCCGATACCTTGTTCAATCTCGTTACTGGCAAGTCTCTTTACTCGTTCCGTAACACATCATCCCGTGATCAACTTCTTGATCACACTGTGCACATTATGATGATGTCCTACCGAGTGGGCCCAGAGATACCTCTCCGTTTACACGGAGTGACAAATCCAAGTCTCGATTCGTGCCAACCCAACAGACACTTTCGGAGATACCTGTAATGTACCTTTATAGCCACCCAGTTATGTTGTGACGTTTGGCACACCCAAAACACTCCTACGGTATCCGGGAGTTGCACAATCTCATGGTCTAAGGAAATGATACTTGACATTAGAAAAGCTATAGCATACGAACTACACGATCTAGTGCTATGCTTAGGATTGGGTCTTGTCCATCACATCATTCTCCTAATGATGTGATCCCGTTATCAACGACATCCAATGTCCATGGTTAGGAAACCATAACCATCTATTGATCAACGAGCTAGTCAACTAGAGGCTCACTAGGGACATGGTGTTGTCTATGTATCCACACATGTATCTGAGTTTCCTATCAATACAATTATAGCATGGATAATAAACGATTATCATGAACAAGGAAATATAATAATAATCAATTTATTATTGCCTCTAGGGCATATTTCCAACATCAACTGTGGTTCGTAAGAGTAAGGCTAGAACACCTACACCCCCTGAGCAAATTAAAGTTGGACCTAGAATTGCTATGGTTAAAGATCTCCTGGTCGATAATATTGATGGGCATGTTATTTACTCCTGTGGTGAAGCCGCTAGAATTTCTAGACCCGATACTAAAAATAAACATAGACCTGTTGTTGGCATGCCTGTTGTTTGTGTTAAAATAGGAGATCATTATTATCATGGATTATGTGATATGGGTGCTAGCTAGTGTCAGTGCAATACCTTATACTTTATAGAAAGAAATTATGCATGATATTGCACCTGCTGATATAGAAGATATTGATTTTACTATTAAGCTTGCCAATAGAGATACTATTTCACTAGTTGGGATTGTTAGAGATGTTGAAGTCTTGTGTGGGAAAATTAAATACCCTACTGATTTTCTTGATCTTGGTTCCCCACAAGATGAATTTTTCCCATTATATTTGGTAGACCCTTCTTGAATACTGTTAATGCTAGGTGACTTCCAAACCTTCACAAACTCGTTCACTCGGCGATCCACAATTTCCTCTTGGATGCTCTAGACCATGACGCCTAACCGTCTAGAAGATGCATAGTCTTCAAAGGTAACAAGCGTCGGATCCACATAGGAACAATCTCTTTAGTGATGCTCAATCACTTTGGGTTTGTAGGTGTTTGGGTTTGTGTTTTCCTCACTTGATGATTTTCGCTCAAAGTCCTCGGAGGATGAGATGCTCTCAATGACAAGTGCCAGTTTCTCTCGGAGCAGCCAACCATCTAGTGGTTGTAGGGGGCGGCTACTTATAGCCTAGGGAGTATCCCGACATGATAAGACATAAATGCCCTTCAATGATATGACCTTTAGGTGGATAAGATATTTTGGGACAGCTAGCGCATAGCACAGCAACAGTCGGAAATTTGGCTATCAAACTCCTCAGGGCTATCATGTTCCTCACTTGTAGACAATCCGCACTGGCAAATTCCTAACTCCTCAGTCAGAACAAATTCCTCAGAGACCAGAAGATCTTCATCTCTATCACTAAAGAAATTGACTGAACTGTATGAGATTTTCAATGGCTTCACTCGAAAGGATTGGTAGGTGTAGGATTTTGAGATGAGTATCACTTGGAAACTTTTCCTTAGTTTTTTCTCGACCCCCTTTAATAGTACGGTGTTTCCTATGACTCAAGAAAGAGAAAAACGAAACTATGAAAACAAAAGACTTCACACTTCATGTTCCTCCCATGAACATAGAGTCTTCACGGTCACACTAATTTCTTCACTTTCAAAATCTTCAGAAAGCCAAAGTCTTCAGTTGAAGACATTCATTTTTAGGGGTCAAATTTCTCTGTAAATATCAAACTCCTCATAGACTTATAGACCTGTGTACACTCACAAACACATTAGTTCCTTAACCTATAAGTCTTCAATACACCAAAATCACTAAGGGGCACTAGATGCACTTACAAAAAGTACATCATTTTTTTGTGTAGCTCAGACCAAAACATATTTGGTCATGAATTTTTACAGAGATGTAGTATGCTTATGCAGGTTCATGGGTATATTTCATTTTTTTGAAACTTCAAAAATATGATTTTCGGATTTTTCAAAAAAACAAGCTCCATGGAGCTCGACCTCAAAAAATCGGCCCCCCTCATAATACATGCATAAAACACATATCTTTTACATCCACTATAAACCATATTTCTTTTACAAAGACAAGAAGTTTTGCTTCACTCGCCAAAGCTACAAAAACACTACATCACACTTTCTGCATGTGTAAAACTCATTTAATGACTCAAGGCATTTTATGTCCTACCAGATTATAAAAGACTACAAAACCAGTTCCAGGAAGCAATTAAACTTGGCATACAAAAAACAACAAATTTAGTTTCACACTCCGAAGCATAGCTCCATGACAATCCTTGACATGTAAAGGAAAATTTATGAGTCATCCAATGCTCTACTGATGCCATTTGTGTTACCAATTATTACAATGATACAAAACTAGTCTTCAGGAAACAATAAGATGGAGTATGGGACATGCCAATCTGATTTATATCTAACAACTCGTACAAGATAACAAAATGGATTTCACAAAAACAATAAGATGGAGCGCGGGTGATCAAGCCGATCGCGAGCGAGTCAGGGAGGCCGCTTGGTGTAGGTAGGGTGGCGGCGGAGTCTGAGATGAAGCCGGCAACGGCGGACGGCATGGGACGACGTGCGGACAAGCGCATCAGCACCGGCACCCGGGCTGCCAAAGCAATGTCGGCGCCCAGGCAGCGAGGCCCGAGCGACCAACGTAGCACCGGCGCCCGAGCTCGAGGCAGCCGACGAGCCTGACGCAGCCGGCCCGACGCAGTCGGGGACGATGCCGGCGAGGCAGACCGCAAGGCCGCCGTTCCTACGCAGCGGAGACGGGTGGTGATGGAGAGGTCCCGGTCGGAGCAGGGCCGCGACGGCCTGCGCAAGGCGACGGGCGGGCGGATGCGCGGGCGACGGCCATGAGGGCCGCCTGTCGCGCGAGGCCGCCGGGTTGGTGAAGAAGCTGACCGTTCGCGCCGGTGTTGGAGTAGAGGCGCACGGGGGTCAACGGCGGCGGCGGGCGACGCAAACGGATCTTAGATCGGAAAACCAAAAAGTAAAATGTCGATCAAGATGACCAGTGGGAGAGAGAAAAACCCGGAGTAAGGGCTCGGGAAAACGACTCTCTAGGGCAGCCGATCAACACGACTAGCGGATGAATCCTAGGTACGGGCTGCGTGGCCCCCGGTGGCAGTCATGGAGGCCGACAGCTCCGGGGCGGCGCGCGGGGCGGAAGCAGCGGCGGCTAGGGTTTGGATCCGTTAGGTTGATACCATGTTAGAAGGGATAGAGAGGAATAAAGAGGGACTGGCGGAATATGATTGATGTATTATTGAGCCTCGATGACGCTATATATTGAGGACAATACTTGAAGGGCAAGACGCCTCTCCTAAAGATAAGGTAGGAGACATATTACAAATCCTAGACTACCAAATACACATATGTCTCTAACACCCGATGAGGAGATGACAGTTAGATAGTCTCTTTTTTTGCGAAAGGGACCTAGACAACATTAAAATTAAGCAGTGGTACAAAGCACCCCAAGAAAAAGGAAAATTACATCAACACCCTAGGAACAATAATCCAGCAACCACCAACGCGGGACGAGGACGCGCCGCCATCGCCATCGCCACTGCTCCCTTCGGGAGCAGGTGATAACCTTGATCATGCGCACTGACAGTTGTATAGTCTCAACCACGACCATGGATACCATGGATGGAACCACGAGTTAAGATGTTAGGCATCCAGGTAAGAATATGTAAGTACATTAAAGATAACGTCTGACCATGAATCTGGAGCAGAAATTCAAGTGAAGACGAGTCTAACTTAATTTTTTATACATTCTATTTATGCAACCCCAAAAAGTTGGCATGAGGAATCATCTTGACACAATCACCATGAGAAAAATGACATGGATGCTTTGCATATAACACTAGCTCATTTGATCTAAAAATATAACGCTAGCTCAAATATAAGGCAGCAAAACCAACCAAGGTAACATGCACAAGTTAAAAGCAAGTGTTTTTTTTTCATAATAAAAGAATGTGCGGTGGATGGGGCTCTTTTCCCCCTTTCCTTTAATATATGATACACACACTCGTGTGTATCCTCAAAAAGAAAGAATAAAAAAAGAATGTGGTGTTCACTGTAAGCATTTGACAATGATTAGATTCTAGTCCTTGAGCACACGCCATGCTTTTGTTTTTTGAACTGATCACACGCCATGCTTGCCATCGCAACAAAGTATTCTTTTTTGACGACGGCAAATGTCTTGGCAGGGCTCTAGAGCGAACATCTTACGTTTTCCAGGGTTCATACGGTAAATAGACCCGGACAGGCCAGGCGAGCTCTCAGCAGGCCTAAGAGGATGGGCCATGGGAATTAACGGGCCCAAGTGTCGTGGGCCGCAAAACAAAATAAATTCGCCGTTGCCGGGGATCGAACCCGGGTCACCCGCGTGACAGGCGGGAATACTTACCACTATACTACAACGACTTCTTGGCTTTTTAATGCTCAATTAAGTATACTTAGAAGTGCTGACTACCCACAGAACGTTCTCCATTGCCGTGGTTCAGTTTTCGTGCGTGCTCCACATCACGCTGATTGCATGCTCCGGAGTAAATCGTCTCTCGTGAGCCCAATGAGTGAGAGGGACAGTACTGAGGTGTTGACTCAACTTGCTCAGGAAAGAGGAGACACTCACATAATTTCCATCAAACATAGAGAGAAGCAATGGTTCCAGAAACAAGCAGAGCGAGGATCTTCGGGCACAGAAAGAAGAACATCCCTCGGTGTGACCTCAAGGCTCAAGCTGACTGTTGCAGCCTTCGGCGGACAATATTCAAGTTTGACGGCATGATCTCGTGTTCCTGGCGTTAAGTTCTAGCTTTATCGCGCAAAACCTAGATGTCGGCATGTTCTCTCGATGAACCCGACACTGTTATACTGCCAGAAAACGGATCTTTGGATAAATTTTGTTGTTTCCATATGATAATTCAGATACAGTTGTTACTAATGACGCCGGCGAGTATTTGGAACCTTTGAAAGATGCGATGTTGCGGATATTGATTCTACTCCCAGTCAACTTTGATCCACTCACTCCATATTCTATGTTGATATTTGTGCGCCTCCATATACCTTTGAAAACAATCAGATGTACATAGTTGCCCATGTGTTCCATATGCATGCTTCTTTTTTCTTTAGTTGGTAGCACTATTTTTTCCCTAGAAAATGCTTATATCTCTCACGAGTGTTTGCTAATTGGGGTTGCCTGCCTAGTTACATGAGAGGGCCGCCCCCTAAGGAAACTATGGTAAATATTTTAGTATTTTTCTAGCGATTATACCAGTGCATTGATTATTTGAGTGTGTTTTATAGCATTTTATATGAGGTTTTGAATTATCCTCCTTTTATAATTATTCAAATGATGTTTATGCAATAATTGTGATGCACACTACAACTCGTTATTACAGTTCACTAAACTGGGTTGCCCCCCTCCTCCTCCCATGCACACGCGATGGTCAACAAGCTTCTCCATCGCCTTTCTTGGCGGCACATCTGAATGGCGCTCAGTTGTACTCACTCTTAATAGACAATTAGGACAGTTGCTTCTACGAATGCCGACGAGAAGATCGAGGGGGGGCCCATCTTCGGCTGGGAGAGAAGGTTTCGATGGGAAGAAAACTCGTCCTTATGGATTGTGATGTGGGTGTCGGATCACAGATATTCCCTCACATGTGACGCCTGTCCTTGGCATCGAGCGGATATCACCGTCATTGGGGTTGTCCACTTTGCTATCACCGGCAAGGAGGACACATAGGACAAAGAGGAGAGGTCGGGTGGCGAGTGTTGCATTGTTATGGAGGTCACAACCATCATTCTCAAGCCAAAGGGAAATTCAGTAGAGGGTCTTGGTTGACAAGGAGAATCAAGAATAAAAATATGGGCGAAGAGCTACAAGAATTCTAGGAGGACATGGAGTACCTCACGCTGACATCCTGTGTCTGGGAGTGGAGCTGCGGGTGTCCGGTCAACGAGGTAAGGGCATTGGCCTCTGATGGTTCACTATTTTTATACAGGAATCATGGCTGGCCGGAGCATGTTGCATGGTGTCATTCGTCTCCTTGCCAGTTGGGAGCACCTCACATTGACTCACCGGCGTTTGCTCGCTCCAGTGAGCAAACTGACCAACATGCACAACTCTCAGTCGACACGCTTTTTTGGGGGCGACAGGGTGAGAAGTGGGCCCACCACTGGGAGAGGGCAGAGCAATTTAAACGAGAGGACGGGAGGTCTTATTGTGGTATGCAGGCCCACATAATAATCTACAGTTAAACTCCCCCTGAATTTGTAGGGTGGACCCATGCTAACTTCCTATTAAGCCTCCACCTAATCTATCCGCCCCAGAATTTCATGATGGGAGCTCCCTAATATCCTATTAAGCCTCCACCTAATCTCTTCTCCCGTTGAATTTCAAGGTGGGCTTTCCCTAATTTCTTATTAAGCCTTCACCTAATCTTCTAATGGGAACAAGGAGGTGTTGCACCCTTTCCCAAACGGGAAAATACAACTAGTCGAATCGTGAGTGCACGATTTGCAAGCATGCACAATCTAGCCTCCCTCTTTTGTTAGTAATAGAGTTTGTGCATCTCATATGAGTAAGGTATAAAGTTGCCAAAAGCAAGAAAAATCACTCGAAGTTTGACAAGGTTCCCCTTAGTACTTCGCTAAAGCTTTTCTATAACAAACAAACCCACACGCCACTTTCCCCCTCTCCTCTCTTTCTCTCCCCCCGCTCTCTCTCTCTCTCTCTCTCGTCACACCCGTTCCCCCCTCCCCTCGACATCCACACCGCCTGCTCTAGAACCACCCACAGTTGAGCGGTGACGATGCGTTGAGACAACCGCGTGGGGTACTACCGTGTTTCCGTCCAGATCTGGAGTCCTAGGTGTGGGCGACCAGGCTCATCCAGATTTGGAGTCACCGCAGTCGAGGGCGTCTGTTTCCCCCCAGATCTGGAGCCAACATGATGATTGGTGATGGAGGAAAACAGCATACCGTCTCCGATGGCCACGTCTTACCACGACTGGCATCGGAGAAAGTAGTTGTTGCCTCCACATCGCCCTCCGCTGTCAACATCGAAGAAGGTAGGGGAAGAACTCGCCCTATTTTTTTCTAGAAAAATTAAGGTAAAAATTAGTTGATCTTTGAGTTGTGTTTATTTTATTTAATTGAGGGAAAACACTATACTTGTATATTACTATAGACTGATTGCAATCATTAGACATGGGGACATTAAGTATTGATGGGACACCAATTCCCTCAAAAAAGAAGTATTCATGGGACACTAGCCAACATTCCAAAGCCACTATGGAGATTGGAATTCATGCTCCACATTGTTACCAGAAATAGCACAAATGGTGTTACACTCAGCGCCTTTATAAATTTACACAATTGTGTAGCCAGTGAGCCAGTAGCAACCTCCAGCCAAAGACCTCAACTTTCTCTGGAACCTTAGCTCTCCAAATCACATCCCAAATATTCCAATTATATGTCGCACTTGAAGAACTAGAAGCAGGGGAATTGTACCTGAATTTGAGTTGGGTGGCGAGTCTATAAGCAAGTCATCTATCACGTAGAAGGGTGATTTATGTGAAATATCTCCTCTACATCAAAATCAGAAAATAGCCTAAGGACAAGGTTAATATTCCATTCATTTTTTATCGAGACAATCAATTGGTTAACCCATCTCAACCTTGAGTTTCTAGCGAATTTGGTAACCTGAGGCCATACTGTCTCAAAATCCACTTGTCTCCCTAAATCTGAATTTTTCGTCCATTCACTATACGCCATGTAATGCCTTCCTTGAGTATCTTAACTCCAAGCCACCGATGCATATGAGGAAATGACCACGTCCAGAAATCCACACGAGGATAATATTCTCATTTCAAGACTCTAGAACATAAACTATCCACCTTGTGAATCAGTCTCCACCCTTGCCTTGCCAAGAGATATTGGTTAAACATATGCATATCCCAGAATCCTAGAACACGTCCTCTCTTTTCTTTTACCAGTTGGTACTAGGAGAGCCAATGGACTTGTGATGTCCTTACTCATCGCCCCACCTAAAGTCCCAGATAATTTTTTCATACTTATAAAAAACGCCCAAGGACATTTGAAAAATCCAAAGAAGTAAGTGTGAAGCGCTTGAACCACTTACTTGATCAAGACATCTTTAGCTGCATGGGCCATATACTTTTCAGTCCAGTCCTTGCACATTTTTGTGAACCTTTCCATGATTGACTGAAATTCGAGGCAAATATCCTACCTTCTGGGGTTGGTAAACCCAAATATTTCCTCTCGAAAGTGGAAGCCACAACACCAAGGGTGACCTTTATCTCTTACTGGACATGGGGCAGGCAGTGTTCACTAAATAATAAAGAGCATTTAGCTGGGTTAAGAGGCTATCATGTACACCTTTGAAATAGATTTGGAGTGTCCTTCACTGCCCTCACCTCTCTTCCTACGGCCTTGAAGAACAAAAGTTTGTCATCAACAAACATTAGTTTAGAGACACCGAGCCCCCCCCCCCACAACAATTTTTACAGGCATTAACCTCCCTTCCAAGACCGGCTTTATTAAGATGCTTTCCCGACCATCTGCAACCAATAAGATGGTGCATTCAGTATGTGACTATAATATTCCTTCTCAGCTAGTGAGTACTCCTTATCATGGACCCAAAATCTTTCATGTCTAGGACTAAACATCCTGTTGCAGCACTCCCAGCTTAGTGCAGTCATCGGCCAGGGACTTCAGTAGTTCCCTCCAGCGACGGTACTCTTTCCCATATCTACTCTTATCGGAAGGATTTCACGTTGCTATGCACATTGGTCTGTCGCCGTATTGCAGCCATAGAGGAAAGTGGTAGGAGCATATGTGTGTACAACTTTTCACTCTGAATAAATCACACCAACCCGACGATGCAACTGCACTTTTAACCTGACGGACACATTGCTTTTTCCATACTGTTTATTATCGTATGTCCAGGATGGCCCTTATAGCCCCAATTATGAAGATAACACTAGAACAAGGCTTCTCTGAAATTGGTATTTTTCTCTCGGATATCCAAGCTACTGAAAAGTGCTCATGCTGCCACATCGTCTCATAAAAATCACCTATCATCAACAAGTGTTCATGAGCATCTGGCTTTATTCTTTTGAGTAAACTCCAGATGTGACATCTTCCTTACTCCTTAGGTTCACCATGTAGCCCGACACTTCGGGCCATGGGAATCATGATGAATTAAGACATCGATGTACCTCAGGTCATATGGCAGTCTTTTTATTTTAGTTCATTCATCTCAGAACAACGCAAGGCACCCTTGCCATCACCATCATGCACAATACAATTCTGGTGGCCTAGTATCTACCTAAGATTATTGAAACTCTTTTCACATTGCAGAGTTTCAGAAAGTAAAACGATCATCAAGTGGTATATGCGCGCACGAGGCAAACTAGCTCTTCAACTATCCGGGATTGCCCGAGGCCTCAACAGTTCTACATTAGGTGACTCATTTCTCCGGACAGGTGCCTTCCCTATCACATGTCATTCATCGGCAACCCATGGGCCGATAGCTTCCTTACCACCTAACACACCTATGTTGCTCATGCCACCTCCATTACCCTCACCACATGCCTTCTTGTTCAGACCAGGACCCTTGTAACTTGGTGTCGCCACAAACTCACTACCAGACTCACTGTCACGTCCCATGTGTTTACCCAACACTGCCCCGGTGTTCACCAGGGATTGACCAACTTACTTCCTTGACTTACCATTGAGGCTATTATTATTTTTGTGGTGCTTGGCTTTCGTGTTACCGGCTCCAGGGGGTAGGGGAGGAGCCTTGTTGAGGTTGACTTCGCCCACTTCATTTTCCTTGCTGGCTGCCGGACTCATGGAGGAGGCCAGGCCTGGCCTTTACTCACCTCCGCCCTCCAGGTTCATCCTCGGCAAGGGAAGGAACCAAGTTGATGTCGAGTTCTACCCCCCTTGCTCTGATTTGTACATACAAGCAGCTTTGGAGTGATTGCTGGTATCATGGACGAGACCTTCCCCACCTCCTGTTGGAGTTGGGAACCCATGACAGCCATTGGTGGTGCATGGGCCGACGCTAGTGTTAGCATAATCTTGATTGTTTTGTTTGGAACATGATGTAGATGGTGCTTGCATGTCACGTGGCTTTAGTTCATTGGGAACTAACCAAAGTCATGTACATGTACTAGTAGGAGTTCACGTGTTTGAGTAAAGCTTGAATCCAAATATGTAGTATACGATGTGATCTAGGTTAAGTCAATTTCCGTGTAGGACATGGTCTCGTGGGTTGGCTGAGTATATATATTTGCTGACCGGTGCCACGGTCCACGGTCAGACAGAGTTCTCCACCGCGCAAGGCTTCCCAGGATCATCTTCCTTGGCCCTCCATCACCCCATTGGGGGCGACCTCCTCTGACGCGCTCATCGCACTTTTGCTCTTTTTAGCCTACCTCTGCCATGGATGATTTGGGGATCTGAGTGTATGTGTTGTTGGTGGATGTGCGATCTTGTTGTGTTTATACTATATGAAAAATATGAAATAGTTCAAGGGTTTACCACTATCAGTGTAGAACAATCTTAGAATTTCAATATTGCTTGCACTTTTTAATTTCAAATGTTGATGAAATTTATCGCGCGTCTGTGGCCCGGAATGGAGGTGGAGACAAGAGCCCAACCTATTGCACAACACATATAAATAACATTCGGTGAAAAGAAAAATATAGAACTTGCCTTTTCTTTTCAAATGTTGATGAATTTTATCATGATCGAATTTTCTTGAGGCAGATGCACATTTCGATGGCAATACTGTAGTCTTTACTCTACTGTGTATTATGTTTATAGTTTCTACAAACATTTTTATTGTGTTTGTATAATGATCATAGTTGTAGTAGTACCAAGTGAATTAAAATAGTGATAGCAATTTATATTATATAGTTAACTCAAGTCCATTGCTAAAATTGTTGTCCTTTCATGATCCTTAATGCAGAATTTGAAGCTGATATCATGCAAAACATCAATCGAAGCTCCAACACCCCCATCTCCATGCACCGTGTCATGTTTGGACCCGAAGGCTGGGCGGACCTACCACACGGATTATTGCACTCCATCATTGTCCTGTTGGGTTCAACTCGTGACCTTCTTGCATTCATCGCCACCTGCCCTAGCTGGTATGCTGCGTTCATGTCAATCAAATCTACCTTGGGCGAGCTCTTCCCACCTGTTATTTTTCGGAACTGTGCCGACCAGACAAGCTCAACTGGCTCTAACATTGGAAACACATGGGAGCTCATTGATCCTGTATATCCAAGTACTCCGTTGTGTCGCTTGACCCCTCCAAGTATTTTGGACAAAATGGCAGTCGTCCAATGTTCTTATGGTCATGCGATTTTCTGCTACGACAGATCCCTTGTCATTATGGACGTGCTCACTGGCACTAAGGTTGCAGCTCCACCTTTCCCATTGAGTCAACTATGCTACAAAACCTTCATATCTCCAGATGCGTCACCAGATTCATATCTATTTGTTAGCAGCCCGCACTGCCTGTACGCTTGGCGAGTTGGGAGCCCCTCTTGGTTGCACTGCGATTTTCTAAATGCACATTTGATCAAGGAGATAGTATCTTTCAAAGACCGGGTCATTATGAGGATGCGTCAAAAACTATACACCGTGCATTTGGCACCTCAATTTCATGTTGAGGTACTAAGAGTTGATTGCAGAGATTATATGGACCCGTACGTGCTTTCTGGAAATTTGGTGGCTTGTGGAGACACACTTCTCCTACTTGGTCGTAACGGGGAAGCCTTCTCCATTGACTTCTCAACTGTACCTGCAAAGTATGTGAGCGTGGAAGAGGGAGGCTTGGAGAAGTGGGCGTTCTTCTTTGGGGAGAAACGTACTGGACAGCCACGACTTTTAGTGAATCCAGAGAGAATGGGTTTAAGGGGTGGCCTTGTCTATCGGTTGGATGAAAACGCTCGAGTATTTTCATACCCAGTAGATGGCAACCAAAATGAGGAGTTGGAGCCAGAACCTTGTTTTGCGACGATCAATGCTTATCTTGCTCGCAATCCTACATCCTTTGCAGCTTGGGTATGAGATCGTGGCATTGCACCGCGCAGTTGTCTTGTTGTCGTTGGCTGCACTTGGGGACTTTTTGTCGCTATGTTCCTTCTAGTTTTCGCTCCTTTGACGGAGTACATCAAGATTTGTAATAATCTCTGTTTGCCACCCAGTGTACATTCCTGGAGGCAAAACTTGTGCTACATGTTGCTATTTTCGCTGAACCTTGTTAATTACTCCCGTTTTGCATACAAGAGATAAGCGTTTGCATCCTGAAACAATACTAACTTCTTGGGTCTTCATATCACTCTTCAGCATTTTTTGTGTGCACCATGTCAGATGTGCCTGGGCTTTTATTTTAGTTATGTGCTTTGTTTGGTTCGTACATCTATTTGTAGCTTGATCTCCTTTTAAACAAAGATAATCAAATGCACGCAGAGCTGTTTGCTGAAGCTATGTTCAAATGCAGATCTGTTTGGTTGTCGAACACTCTGTCTGCCTAGTTTTTATTGGTGCGAAATATAAAATTTATGCTGAATGCACATATGCTGCTTATATGTTTGTTGGCTGAACTTGCAGTTTATATTAACCTGATGCTATGGACTTGCATCCTCACTCTAATTCTTGGCGACCTTGCAATTCTCCAGCCCAAAATGGCGTACAACGTTCAGTTAAAAAATTGTAGCTCTGCCCAAGCTATGTTCTCAATATTCACATTTCCACCTAATGAGACTGTCATATGCTCAAGCACATCACGTGAATAATCAACAGCCATAGTACAATTACTCTTAGCTATTTATGTATGAAAGGGAAGTTACAGGCCTAGCCCATGTTATGAAGTGCCCAGGTACAAGAAAACTACACAATATGTAATAGATGAGAAATAAAACATATGGGTCCTTTGTAATCACCGCAGAAAAAAAAGGTGAGTACATAATCTGATAACTTAATCTAAACTTCTGTTTGTAATGCAAGTTTCGAAACACGTCAAGAACATTCAGTGAGCCACTCATCCTGCAACTGCAACATGGTAGAATCCTCCAACCAAAGCTGTATCAGAAGCTAATCACCAACCGCACTCATGGCCATAAGATCATCGCAGGACAGAACGAGGAAACGCGCGGGGAAGACCCAGGTTGACTCCAATTTCAGGTACCGTCTTCCAGTGTTGAAGAGCTGTGTCGAACGGTAATAACATTTTTGCCATAGTTGCACTGCAGCCCAAGGTTTTTCAGACTGATAACTCGGGAAGTATATGTGGTTGCTCCTCCCTCCCCATCCCTCCGGGTTCATGCATGGCAACGCCTCGCACCGCTCGTCAACGCTGATAAAGATGGCCCAGTTATCTAACTTGTTCACCTTCACCCACCTTGCTTTCTTGGTCATGGTGTCCACTGACTCAAGCTTGAAGGCCATGAACTGGAAGGCCTCCGAGCGCATCCTTCTCCCCGCCTCCACAAGTTTGATCAAGAGAAGCGCATCACCACACACCACTAGCCATGCCTTGTCATTTGCCGAATAGAGATCTTCGGTTTTATCTTTCTCAAACACAACTTTAAACTTCTGAATAACGAGACTGGGTGACAAGTGAATGATGTAGAACCACCCGAAAGACCCTAGGGCATATGTCTTGCCATCGAAGGCCACATTTTGTTCAATCGAAAAACGACCAACTTTAGGACTGTGTTTTATCCAAGAGTCGCTCCCGATGCGCCACAGGAACAGGTAGGCTCCAGCACCGACAAGGAGATGCGAATCAGCGGATGCAACAGGGGCAGTTAAGGTGACATAGCTGATGCAAGTGAAGTGAACTGACTGGAGGAAAGGAGGACCAACCTTAGTGCCACTGAATGGATTAACAATATGGAACCCATTGTTGTCGTAGAAGATCAGCTGACCGTAGGAGCAGCGCAGAAAGGTCATGCTTCTGAGGTCACTCAAGGAAAGAATACTGCGATAGGATGAGGTGGCAGCAGGGTCAGCCAATCTCCATGTGCATTTGTGGAATAAGGTCCAACAGTTATGCGAGAGAGTCTGTCCACCGTCGGTACGGAGATTGGGGTGGAGGAGCAGAGGCTGGACAAAGGACCTGTATGCTGAGAAGAGATCACACCAATGGCGACAAGTGGTACCGAAGGCGAGGAGGTCGCGGAACGAGCGTAGTAAAGCGACAACAGGTCGGAGCAGGTCGTCCGGGAGCTCTGCCCATCCTTGCGGCCGAGATGAAGCAAAGAGTGAGGAGACAGAAGCAGAACATGTCCTGTTGGCCATTACTTGCACGATGGCGCTCTCCCTGTTCAACACAGCAAATTCAAGAAAAAGGTTAGGCATGCGAAACAAGGTATAACTTAACTGTACAGGAATTGCCAAGATTCTAAAAAACATGACTGGTGCGTGTCGTTAGGACATACACTGAACTGAACAAAGGTACTAATCGCATTGAGTTGTCGCTCCCTAGAAGCTCAGAACAAGATCAACAATGATGAATGCACTGGATATAAATTTTATACGCGCTAGATAGACGGGTTGTTGATGTTTCATATAGATCTTTGTGTATACAGATTACACACCACAATCGCCTAGTAAGTACTGTATTTCTCAAACAAATACTGTAGCTGGCAAGTGTCGATGCTGACAGAAAAATAAAAGCAGAGCACATATGATTTTCTTAGCAAATTGAGAATCAGAGACCGCAATGTTGGAGATCTAAAGCAGGGAAAGCCTCAATCTGGATTGCTTTTCTTCTTCGAGATAAGCAGAAATCATCTATGCCTTACTCTTGCAGATGTAGGCGGATCTGATGCAACATCCGCAGGTGAAGAGAAACGGGATGGGACGCAGAAAGAAGGAGGCGTGCAGGACGAGGTAGGGGTTGGAGGTATTACGTGAGCGACGAGGACGAGGAAGCAGTGGCGGCCGACGCTGAGGAAGATGGAGAAGGATGCGCGTCGATCTCCCGCGGCGGCGCCTCCATGCGCGCCGCCGATTCTTCCAGCTCTCGGATGAGCAGCGCAGCCTTCATTTTTTTTTCGAGAATCAGCAGCTCAGCCTTCAGAACCTCGATATTTCCTCTTCCTGTTATAAGGCGGCCCGGCCTAGTCCAGGGATAATGGGCCGAACATGGGTAACAGATTCCTCCCTGCTCTATGGCCGTGTGTGTTTTAAGGCCGACTCCAGTTGTTGGCGACCTCAAACAGACGCCCACTTTATTCGAATTCTGTCAGTTTGGATAGGTAAAACGGACACAAGTGTCCATTTGCGGTCGTCCATCAATTGTCGCACCTGACGGCCGTCGCATTGGCGAAAACATCCAAATTTAAACTAAAATTCAAACAAAAAAAGAGATAAAAAGCAATCTAAACAATAACTATATATTACATTAAGTCATGGCCGAACTGTTCATCATGCATCAAACAAACTCAAAATTATTGAAAAGAAAAAACAAGCCGTCGCCACCGTCTTCACTGCATGGCGTCGCCACTGTCTTGGCTGCAGTCTTCCTCGTCCGCGCTAAGGTCGATGATGGGAGGCGGCTGCCATAGGTGGGCTGGTGGCACCTATGGCGGCTGCACTACAGGGGGCGGCGGCGGTGGCAAGTCGAGTGGTGATCATGGGTCACTGCCAACCAACACGGCCGACGCAGACGCCAACACTGTCGTGCACGACAAGGTCGAAGTCCACGACCAGGACTGGCCCACCACCTTCGAGTTCCACTGGGGTTCTGCGTCGTCTACCTCCTCCAACTCGGGGATGACAACATCCCCGGCGGTCGAAAGCACAATCTGCACCTCCAGACCATCCCACTAGGCATTCTCAAACTCCATCACCGAGTCTGTCACGACCCTCCTCACCAGCTCCTTCTCCTCCTCGCCCGTCATGGGCTGATGTGGATCTGGTGGTGGTCGGGGTGGTGAGGGCGCATGTCCGCTCAGTCGTGCCCTAAAGCGCAGATGGTGAGGGATTGGAGGACACTGTGCCCTAGAACGTGACTGCACTAGGCTAGGATGTGCTGGCGCACTTCGTACTCATCACAGAACAAAGTGACCCAAATTGAGGATGTGCCGATGTACCTGGGATCATCGACGAGATTCGGCGGCAACAAGGCACGGCGGTGGTTGATCTCGAGGAGTCACATGTGACCGGTCACCGGAATGGCCGACACTGGCACCCGATCTGGGCTCATGTGCCAGCCGGTCGGTAGGTGGGCGTCCGACCACGCCAACAGGGTGGAGGTATCCCAGTAGCGCTGGCACACCTATACCTTCACATATGGGTGGTCCGTGTCCCGGCGGCGCGCCGAGCGATGGTCAAGCCAGCGGCGGCGTGCGGGCCTGAAGAAGATGATGCCTCAGTGTCAAGCTTCCCTGGCTTGGCCATGGCCGCCCGACGGCATGGTCTAGGGTTGGTCGGGGTTCAAGGGGGGCAGGACGAGTGTGAAAGCGGGAAGATGCCATGGGGACGAGGATGTGGACGATTGGTCCACGACTTCGTCATTAAAAATGACGCTTGGGGGAGGTTCACTGGCTGATAGGCGGGCCTGTCCCATGCGTGCGGCGTAAATGTAGGTGGTGGGAAGTGGTTGGGGGGCCGGCATGCAGGACTGGGCGGACGACGAGAAGCCGCGTGTGTGTCCGTCCATTGTCCGGTTTCACGCAAATCCGACCCATATTTGATCTGGATTTGGGTCGAGATGGACACGGTGTGGACAAGATTTGTTCTTGCTCCGGCGCGTTGGGTCATCCCATTTATCTGTTTCAATGTAAATGGACAGAGCCAGACCAAATGGGGTCGCCTGTTGGAGTTGGCCTACGAGGCGTTCGGCTTGGATGCCCAGGTTGTTCCGCTATGAGAAGATGTGGGAGACTCGTGATAAATTTGATGGGTTCACGGAGGAAGCTTGGTCGGGCCGGGGTGCCGGAAGTGCAGAAGAACTTTCAGAAGAGAAAGATGGAGGGAAGGGAGAGAGAGAGAGATGGAGGGGGAGAGGACATGACGAGGTAGGGCTTGGGGATATTACGTTGGCGAGGACGAGTCTGCAGCGGCTGATGACGTTGAGGAAGAAGGATGCGCCTCAATGCGCACCGCCGTTTCTTCCAGCTCTCCAACGAGTACCATCTCCTCCGCGTGGGTCAGCCCATCTTCATTTTTTTGTTCTCTTTTAAAAGACCAAAATATGCGCGCAAGGGCTTGGTTCGAACCGCCGATCTTAGGTTCCATGTACACGCTCCACTAACCACCCGGCTGCCTCACCTTTTGGTATTTACTTAGAGCTTTTTCCTTCTTTTCTTCTTTCTTTTCTTTTTTTTTTCTTATTTCTTGGAATGGTCCTGTTCAGGTTTTTTCTTGGCATGGTTTTGTTCATTTCCCCCCTTTTCTTTTTTCCTAAATGCATAATTTCTTTTTCAAATTTGTGTTTTTTTAAATTCATGAACTTTTTTCCAAAATTGATCAACTTTTTTCAAATTTATGATTTTTTCAAAATTGATGAACATTTTTACAAATTTGTTAATTTTGTTTCAAAATCAATGAACTTTCTCTTGAAATTGATTTTTTTTTCAAAATCAATGATTTTTTTTCCAAAATAGATGAAATTTTCTCAATTTTGTGAACTTTGTTTTTCAATTTTGATGAACTTCTTATGAAGTCTTTGAACTTTAATTAACAAGCATTTTTCAATGCACGATTTTTTTATTTTTCAGAATTTTTGTTAAATTTTTAAAAGGTTAGTGGTTGACCGGCCAACTGGTCAATTGTCAATCGGTCAACCATGATTGAGTGAACGAGGTGTCATGGGCGAGCAAACGAGGCGACCTGGGCCAGCCTAGTTTGCGGGCACGTGGGCGCTACCTCCCCTAGCCTGTGCTTAAGGCGCCGCCTAGGAGGTCCCGCCATAAACCAGTTTTTTTTTCCGACCTCAATATTTCCTTTTTCAGGTTATAGCACCGGCCCAGGGATGATAGACTAGGCCATTCTTGTTTTAGCTTTGGGCAACAGGTTTTCATAGGAAAAAATCAAGCTAAAAATAGCTATTTGAAATCGGCCATTTTCAGTGAAGTTGAATATGCATTCGGGCCATTTTCAGTGCAATTACCTGATGCACTTCCGAGTGTACTTCAGTGTGTATTAGTTTTGCCAATGAAGTTATTTCACAGGTGATTCGAAGCCAACTGAAACTAAGACAAACATGCATGAGCATGGCACGATGGACACTTGCATTTCACGCAACCCCTATAAGCAACTTGACATATTGCGTTAAAAAACAAAACAAGGAACTTGACAATGGCAAAGTGTGACCCCAATTTTGTTCGCGTAAACTTCGAATGAATACAGGCTACTGAGGGATTGCATGATGTGCCCCATTTGGTCCATTTATGTGTTAGCCCGTCTACGTTGGTCTCTGATTTCATATGTTTGGTGCCTAGGACATGGGATGTCCAAACTCAGTAGCATATCTTATCCATGAATATAGAAGCGGTGCGGAAAATTCCAATAAATCATATTCCACAAGGCGACTCTTGGGCATGTCAGTATGAGAAGACTGAGTGTTTGACTATCCGTTCAACATGTCGTATAGTTTTCAAAACAAAGCTAAGATGAGAGGGGTGGCTTCAGGAAGCAATGGAAGCATTGAATCTTGAGAAGTAGGAAATTAGCTGGAAGAGACTCCAGAAGGTAAAGATACCTCCAAACCTTGCATTTTTTGCATGAGGTTTGGCTCGCTACGGACCGGCAAGGAAAGAGTCTGCAAGCACATACCCCCTTCAGTTGTGTGCCTGATCCACAATGAATGACATGCTCTCCTTGATTGCAATTTGGCAAGTGTGTGGGTGCTTTTGTGAGGATGATATCACTCTTCCTCTATTTAGCGATGAAACTCCTAATGCTAAGTGGTTGTTGTTTGAACTATGTAATTTCCTACAGAATGAACTCTTTGTGGAAGTGTTGGTGACTCCATGGGCTATTTGGTAGGCACGACATTGAGCAGTTCATGAGGAAGGAATTCCACAACAAACTTGTTTATTCGGGGGTAAATTTTTTTAGGGTACAACGATTGTTTATTTATCGCCCAATGAGGTTAATAGGAATTGTTACAACTAGTCATCAACCCGTGCTGCAGCACGGGCAAGTTAATTAGGGAGGCATGCAACAATAGAAGTACCGATGTCATTTTGATATTTCTTTATATTTTAAATTAATGGGAATTATAATCTCTGATATTAGTATTGAAAAACATGCAAAAAATCTTAGCATGAAAAATATTCATAAGAAATGCTACCAAAGACACATTGATTTGTTGGGTGCCCTATTCAAGGTGTTGGAAACCTTCTGGAAACAGGTAAATACATCTTGGATCAAGATACATCTGCTTGTATCATGAAATTAGGGAAAAAAAATTACCTTTAGAGATGTATTAAATCTCCGATTATGAAGTCTTCGACTCTAATGGTATAAAAATGCCTTCTTATCATTCTTCGACAAATATACTATTTAGAATTAGATTATATAACCAACTTGTCCACATTATTGCTTAGAACACCATAGCTTGTTTTCATTCTTATCATTCTTCGACCAATATACTATTTAGAATTAGATTATGTACCCAGCTTGTCCACCTTATTGCTTAGAACACCATAGCTTGTTTTCATTACCAATACATTGGTAAACATTTGTATCTCCATTTCAAACATGTCTTGGAAAACGTTGTGCTTCCTTCGCCATGTGCCACGAACACTGAAAATTCAGATGATATACTCTTGAAATATAACCATAATGTTATTTTGTAAGGTCTCCGTATGAATAGGTTTACCTATATTAAATATGCAGAATCTTAATGTCAATATTATTTGCCACAGATTGGCCAGCATATGATCTCTGAGTATGGCTCTGGGTATACTTCCATGGCGCCGGCAACATATCCGGCCACTACCCTTCTTTTTCAAAATCAAGCATAAACTCTTTCTTTTACCACGAGGCTTGAGGTCCCTCTTTTTTTTGTACGTGCATGAATTTTCATGATATTCTTGCACTACCTAATGTGAAAGTAGAACATTAATGAACTAATCTTTAAAATAAAATAAAATGATATGTTTAATGCTTAATGAAACAAAGCCAACCTGCCAAGGGAGATGCATGCGATGCACTAATTAGTTCTGATGGAGCTGTAAATGAAGCAATATTATTCGTGATGCAACATCGTCCACTGCACTATGCATGTCGGTTAATCTAGAAGTGAGAAAGGTGTGTAAATTGAAAGTTTAATCACCTTCATATATTTAAATTGCATAGATGATTAACATTAGATAAAATGAATCGAAAGCCACCAAAGAAGCATCGATTTTTAGATATCCGTAAATATGAGGCACGTAAAATCAGTTAATTTGGTTCCTTTGTTCTGCAAGCTATTCCCCACCTTTATCAAGTGGAAACTGGAGGATAACACACGTAAAAGAGAGGAGCAGAGGGACCAAGCGGAAGTAGAGATCAGGAGATCAACTATCAAAGACATGCAGATTATTACCCAAGGACTTAGACTTTGTGGTCAATGTTGGTTGCGCCACGGACTGGCCAGCATATGATCTCTGAGTACGGCTCTGAGTATACTCTATGGCGCCGACAAAATATCCGACCGCAACATATCTTTTTTCAAAATCTGGCATAAACTCTCTTTTCTGACCATGAGGCTTGAGGTCCATCTTTTTTGTGCGTGCATGAATTTTCATTTTTTGGGGATTGAGATGTCGACTCTTTTTAATGAGAGGCCTGGCAACTTTTTATTCACTTGCGTGAGATCTTCATATCTGTACACGTATTTGTTTGGCACATTGCTTTTATTTTCATAGAAGTTAGACGTGCATGTTGGAGACTCTTTTTTTAGTGGGGGACGTGAGGCTGGAGTGGTTTTTTACATGCCTGATGTCCTTGTATTTGTACATGTCCTTGTTTGTCACATCATTTTTATTTTATTAGAACATAGACGTGGGAGTTGGGGACTCTTTCTCTCTCAGCTAGGGACACTTTTTGTACGTGGGGAAGAGAAACACTATTTTTTTAACAGAACCGGGATGTGGTCATTCGAAACTCTGTCTGTGTATTGCGTATATCCAATGGCTAAAGATTTTTAAATTACAGATCCGACGGTTAATTAGATAGTTTTTCTAGGATGAACGTGGAGGCTCGTATGGTGCCTCCAATTAGTAAATATAAGATATAAGATGTCATGAGGCTCCAAGAGCCAAACATATCTTCCAATATCTAAAGACATGAGAACATTTAGCTGGATTATCTACTTGAAAATTCCTCCTTCTGCTTTCATGAATGAAATTACAACTTTTTTATTAGCGGGTATTTTGAGCACCAATTCCAAACTCGATTTATTTCACCTTTTTAGGGCAAGTTGATAAGCTTTATTGATCAAGGATTTTTGAGAGAACTATTACATGATCGGGGTATCAAGTCACAGATGGGGCCCCACATCCAAAGATAGAGCAAACTTAGCTAAGTTTTGAGTTTCAAAATTACAACTTATTTTCTCAAAGCAAACTCATCTTTACCTAATATTAAAGGGAGGAGGCTTTCATAGTTCTCCATACGTCAACCCTTTTATATCCCTTGATTTTATGTGTCCAATAAACATTGACGGCTGAGATTTAAAAGTAGATGTACGTAGTAGTTTAAAAAAAACTTCACAGCTCCTCCCACGGCACAAGAAGAAAACCAGAAACAAAAGGCAACAAAGAAACGTCTAACGTATATTCTGTCCTATCTCAATTAGTACTCCGTCTCCTTCTCCTTTTTAAATTAGAAAAACTCAAATTAGTATACTATATAAATACTACCTTAATGTTATGTAAATATACGTACTCTGTTGGTTTGAGTCGCCAGAGACAATAATGCCAAGGACTGATGGCAATGCCCTAGCGCCGTCGTAGTTCATCCTCGCCTCAGTGTCGCCGCGTCACCAAAGTCGACTACCACAACCGTAGACGCCGGCGGGAAGCTGAGACAAACTTGGAGAAGAAGTGGAACATGGTGACGAGTTGCGCCGGGAGCAGAAAGCAGACGCTGCTGAGCGACACCATGACGGCAACGAGGCTGAGACAAACTTGGAGAAGAAGCTGAACATGATGACGAGTTGCGCCGGGAGCAGGAAGCAGGGGCGGCTGAGCTACACCATGACAGCAGCGAGGCCCTTCGCCTGAAACATGGGGGCATAGTTGAATCGGAACGCTAGCGCATTGGTGAGCGCCAGATGCAAGGCGAAAGGTGGTGGACAGCGATAACATGAGCGGCAGCACGGCGGTGATCAGGTTGGTGGCAACGCGCGTGACCGTGTTCACCGGGAACCGCCACAGGTGTCGTTGGAACTCCGGGGATGGCGCACCCACGCAGCCGGTCGTCCGCCCGTGGCGGCACCAGCACAACTTGTACTACCCACACGACAAGATGCTTAGGAGGAAGACACATAGCTCATCGGGTGGCAATGGCAGCGGTAGCCACACCTGGTGGGGGTGGCCCAAGTGGAGGGCAGCCGACCGAAAACCATGAACGGCGTGGAGGAAAGGTTTGGGCATGCCCCGCACGGCCGTGCGCGGGTGATGTGCAGCGCGCCCATGATGAATCCAGGACGGAGAGGGATTGTGGAGGCGGCCACTGCTCAGAGGCAGGGCGCTCGGGGATGAGAGGGAGCTCCTGCGTACAGCGCTGGGGCTCAAGCTACTCTGGAGGCGCGACCAGATGGGCTCAGGCAGCGGTGTCGTGGGACCGAGGTAGTCACGGCTCGGGAGCTCGTCCATGGTAGCGAGCTACCGGAGAGTTGCGGCTGGAGGGGGAGGCCATGTAAAGGCGAGCGGCGGAGTGAGGGGAGGCTTGGACGGATCGAGCGTGTCGCGTACGAGGCCTAGAGCAGTCGAGGTCATGGTGGTTGCGGGCGAGGGCGAGCTCGCGAGGAAGTGGAAGAAGACTAGGCGCGAGGTGGCAGGAGCGACTTTGACCCCTATTTGCCCGCCCGCCATGGAGGGCCTTTTGCTGTGTCTGTTTTCTGCAGCACTGCTTTGAAGTCAGATGTTCGAATAAAGTTTTGGTATTGTAAAATTGGGCCTAAAAATGAGCTCCATCGGATCCCCTTCAATTATTGGTGATCACCAGGCATTTAGCCCAACTACCCTATATGGAGGGGGCCTTGGCTTTCTCCCAATACCATCCCCAATACTTTATGTGTCGTGTACCCAAAGCCACCCACACCACCATGATGTCACCATCGCCGCCCACCGTCGCACCACTGCTGCCCATCACCAACGACCGTCATGCCACCGCCGGGGAGAGAGAGACAGAGAGAGAGAATGAAAGTATATTTTTTGTCACTTTTAGGAAAAGGGCTATAGATGATATGGCCACTAATGGCGCACCAGATATGTGGTGCGCCATTAGTATATATACTAATGGCGCACCATGTGGTGCGCCATTAGTGTCCAACTACTAATGGCGCACCACATCCACGGTGCGCCATTAGTAATATTTTTTTATTTTTTTTCAAAACTAGTAATGGCGCACCAGTGGATAGTGCACCATTACTAGTTAAACTAGTAATGGCGCACCACGTCCACGGTGCGCCACTAGTAAATTTTTTTTCAATTATTTATTCATTTTTTCAAAACTACTAATGGCGCATCAGTTAACAGTGCGCCATTACTAGTTTAACTAGTAATGGCGCACTGTCAACTGGTGCGCCATTACTAAGTTTTTTTCAAATTCTTTTTCAGAATTTGTTTTGTTTTCTTTCAAAACTAGTAATGGCGCACCGTGGGAACTATTAATGGTGCACCACACCCACGGTGCGCCATTACTAGCTTTGACCAAAAATTCCACCGAATGCAACCCCCTGGACCGCCTTTTCAGTAAAAAAAATAAAAGAAAATGATGAAAATGTCAAAAAAATAAAAGAAAATAAGTTTCTCATGTGATATGTGGTCTATTTGTTGGGAAAATTTACAAATATTAATTTCAACTTTATTTGCAAAATCTCTCTGGAATTTGTAAAATGGGCATAACTTTTGCATACGAACTCGGATTAAAAAGTTTTAATATGAAAAATCATCTACTCGAAAAGTTACATCCTCAAAAACCTAACAGAAAAAAGTTACGGAGCTTTTAAGATCTAGAGGGAAAAATGGGAAAATGGTTTCGAAAAAAAATCGATTTTTTTTTCAAAATATGATACGTAATATGACCGGGAAATTTGAAATATTTTTTCAAAATTTCATCATACTCATGAACATGAACAAAGTCCTAGACATCAACAAGGTTTAATATGATTGATATGATAGATATATCAACAAGTGCCTGTGAAGTGAGCTGGTGCTGGGGTTGGATAGAATTGCGAAGTTAAGCGTGCTTGGGCTGGAGTAGTGTGAGGATGGGTGACCTTCCGGAAAGTTTGACCACAGAGTGCGATTTGACTTGGGATTAAGCATATTGACCCGAAATTAAGTCATAGTGACCTATGTGGTGCGATTTGACTTGAGATTAAGAATATTGACCCGAGATTAAGTCATAGTGACCTATGTGGTGCGTCATTAGGACACCAGATACTAATGGCGCACCGTGGGCTATACTAATGGCGCATCTGTGTTGCGTCATTAGTATCTGGTATAGTAATGGCGCACCACTGGTGCGTCATTAGTAAAAAATTCTAATGGCGTGGTGCTAGTGGCGCACCTGTAGTGCGCCATTAGTAGCGAAACAGGTGCGCCACTAGCAGCCCTTTTCCTAGTAGTGATTTCTCCTTTGCAACGCACGGGCCTTTTTGCTAGTTAGAAATAAAGGACTGAGACAATGTTTGAATCTCTCTAATGATGGATCTATACCTTCCAAGTGTGCCTTCAGAAATATCTTGTACCACCATCTTGCAATCATAAGTTATATAAAGATCAAGTAATACAAGTCTTGCGCTAGTGCAAGAGCTTCCCTGCATGGTCGGGTCTGAGACGCCTCTGAAAAAAATTATTGATGCGCTTAGGAAATTTCATCCACTATCACGTCATATGGCGCCAAAAAACCTTTGCTTCCTCGACCAAGCTACAGTAGCGTCAACCATTAATCTTAACTTTCGATCCAGGGGGGGAGGGAGGTAGCCTCGTCCCCACCCTTTCTGAGTTGCTCAGCGACTATGGTCTTGCACTGGTTCAATTCAGCAATCTATTCAACTATAATAAGTACGAGTAAAGGAATCCATTAGTCGAGTAAAGGATGTTCTCATGAATTGTTTTCCTCCTTGCATACTAAATCACTCATAGAAGGGGAGCCTTTTGTGACCATGAGGTTATGGGTTCAAGTCCTGAAAATGGCCTCTTACAGAAATGTAGAGAAATACTGCGTACTATAGACCCAAAGTAATCGGACCCTTCCCCGGACCATGCACAAACGGGAGCTACATGCACTGGGCTGCCCTTTTTTATACTAAATCACTCATAAGGTGAATCGATTTATCTTACTAAGCACCTCCTTAAGCGCACATTACATTGTGGCCTTGTACCAATGACCCAACATGCTAGGCATAAGCTCACTCGCATCAGGAATCATGGACTCGTGGACAACGACCATCTAATCACTTGGTTAATTCCTTTTTATTGTGCACACTACTGCACCATCATTGCTCTTTGCAACCCTATGTGGCTAGGGCACACGATTGTTCACTCCAACGAGGAAGCGGTCGAATTGACGGGATGATGACTGTTGCCTGCTTCACCACCCAAACTTCCTACGCACACGCAAGATCATGGTGATGCATAGCAACGAGCGGGAGAGTGTTGTCTACGTACCCTCGTAGACCGTAAGCGGAAGCGTTATGACAATGCAGTTGATGTAGTCGTACGTCTTCAGATCCAACCGATCCTAGCACCGAAAGTACGGCACCTCCGCGATCTGCACACGTTCGGCTCGGTGACGTCCCACGAACTCTTGATCCAGCTGAGTGTCAAGGGAAAGCTTCGTCAGCACGACGGCGTGATGTTGGTGTACAAAAAGAGGGGTACACTTTTTGTACCCCTATAACTGTGCACGGGCAGTCAGAGCCATGCCCGCGACCACACCAAGCAGGGCAAGGGAGGTGAGCCAGGGTAAGACTGAAGTCCAAGGTAGCTGGAACAACGCCAAGGCCAAGACCATGAAGAGCAAAGGGACGAAGCGGGCTCCCCCGGGCAAGATCCTTGCCGGGGTCAGCCTTAGCGGCCCCGGAAAGACCCTTGTCGCGGCGGCTCGCCCCACGCCTACGGAGCGAGTCACCCTTGAGTCCAAGGCCCCCACCATGGTCCACTATGTTGGGGCAAGGGCTCGGGAGACACCTCTGTGGTGGCATGCAGATGTTTATGAAGAAACATTCAAGATCAGATGAGCACTAGAAGACGACGACCCTTGGCGAGATCCCAGCCAAGGAAAACCACGAGACCCCCAGCAAGCGCCTTGCCGGGGACGACAGCGGGCGCCACGGCAAGACCCTTGCCGGGGCCCCGGCAAGGCCCTTGCCGAGGACATCTACAGGGCCGCCACCAGGCCCGCGCCGACCAAGTCTTCACCGCCGTTCACATGCAGCTGCCGACCCAACCGACTGGGCAGGCACCTGCGTGACGGCATGCAGATCTTCGTGAAGACCCCACCACCGCGCCACCACAGCTGCCTGCCTGCCTACATGGCATCGCACGCACCGCTGGCCAGGGCGCGTGTCAACACGAGGAGGAGCGGCAACGGACGAGATGGGCTTCGCCCCCGTCCCCGACAAAGCAAGAGGACACCTAAGCAGACGCATTAAATGCGCCTTGTCATGTAATGTGAGGGATAACCTCGCAACACTGTGCCCTTTCCACCTCCTATGTGTCATTGTGGCAACCCCTTTTCCCTATAAAAGGAGGCCCGAGGCGACCAGGAGAGGGATTCGGCTTTCTGGAGCTCCTCACACCCCATAGCTAGTTCAAGAACACAAATATACATCCACCAAAGTAGGAGTAGGGTTTTACGCATCCTCGCGGCCCGAACCTGGATAAACGAACCACGTGCTACCTGTTTGATCCGCTCTTCTCTCAACCCCGCACCCCGCTAACCGTAGTAGGGATTCTTGTGATCCCATAGATGTCGTTTCCACCGACATCTTTGGCGCGCTAGGTAGGGGGTTGCAGTTGTGAGAATCGGCTTTAGCAGTTAGTTCAGCGCTTCTTCATCGCCATGGCGCCCAAGAAGAAGACAACGGTGACGGTCGTCCCGTAGGGAGCCGGACGGCCCGTCCCGACGCGGGCGAGCAGCGGACCGGTCGCGATGAGGAACCGGGGCGCAGCTCGCGAGCACCAACACCACCCCGGCAGTCGGAGCTTGGGAGGTGGCGACGTTCGCGTGCTTGGCGATGAGCCGCACGTCACCAAATCTAAAAATGGAACCAGGCCCTCCGCAGGCGGCGCCCCCCCCCAGAGGCGCCGTTGCACCGCCCAAAGGCGGCGCAGTGGCCTCGAAGACTCCCACGCCGGCGCCCATGGCGCACTCCTCTCAAGCTGCGCGCGACGAACGGCGTCGTCACGCCGAAGATCCCGGACGCCGCCGCGGGAAGAGCCCCGAGCACCACTCCCGGGACGCAGAAGACCTACCTGCTCGCCGAAGCACTGGCGAAAATGGCGTGCGACCGCAGGGCCGTGATAGAGCTCCTTCTGACATGGTTAGAAGTCGAAGCGCGTCGCGGTCCGTGCTGGTTTCACTGCCGCCGACACCAGCAGACGCCCTGGCACGCGCGCAGTTGCTCCTCCACTTTCCTCCCGCTACGGGGAAACTCAACGAATGGAGAGCTACCATCCGAAGCCTTGTTGCCGTCGCCAACAAGGGCAAATGAAGTCCAGCGGGGCCCCCGGGTCGACGCTCCGATGGAGTCCCACGCACCAGCGGCGGGAGGACCGGCGATGCCGCGGCCACGGTGCATTCGCCCCCTCCTCGCCCGGTACCGCGGATGTCGACTCGTCGCGACGTTACGGGCGACGACATCTCCATAGCGTCGTCCGACCCACGGACCCACTTTGACCAGTGCCAAGTTCTTCGGGAGCGAGCCCATGAAGACGCTCGAACCACCATCGAGCACCGGCGCGGAGCGTGCCACCAGTCAGACATGCAAGCATGGGCCTGCTGTGAACCACCCAGCACCGGAGAGCCATGGAGGTCTACCTTATGAGGTAGGCTGTCCGGCTTTTACCCATGAGCTGCGGCAGTTCCAGTGGCCCACTCACCGCACTTTCAAACCTGACGTTGGCGAGAAGTACAACGGCAAGACCCACCCGTCGGAGTTCCTCAGCATCTACACCATCGCGATGCAAGCTGCCGGAGCCCGCGACGATAAGGTGCTTGCGAATTACTTTCCATTGGCTCTTAAACCCAACACCATGTCATGGTTGATGCACTTGCCAGTAGACTCTATTTCCTCTTGGTCGGATTTGTGCCATGAGTTTGTTGGCGCCTTTACTGGAGGCCACCAAGCCCATGGCCAAGCAAGCGACTTGCACGTCATCCCCCAGAAGGGAGGCGAGAGTCTGCGCAAGTACATACAGAGATTCAGCTGGGTACAGTACAATATCCCTGATGTTCATCCTGCCGCAATCATCAGCGCGTTCCATCAGAACATGTGCAACCGCAACATGCACGAAGAGCTGGCAATGAACAAGGTGAAGGATGTGGCGGAACTCTACGTTCTTGCCGACAGATGTGACCGGGCTGAAGAGGGAAGGAAGTACCCTGGCGAAGATGCCGGCGTGGAAACCAACTCTTCAGACGAGGATATTGCCGCCCCGGCGAAGAAGGGCCGGCGCCGCAACAGGAAGCGCAAGGGTAAAGCTGTGCTTGCCGTCGAGGAATCTGATGACGCCGGCTCCGCCAAGAAAACCAAGGCAGATGACCCCGGCAAGGAAATTGCCGGATGTGTCGCCTGCTGGGCCTTGGCGGCTGCCGAGAAGCCAGGGAACTCCGACAAGCAATACTGCAAGATCCATCGCACCAAAGGCCATGATCTCCAGAACTGCCGACAGGTTGAGCTGCTTGCTGAGAAGCAAAAAGCTGAATATGATAGGCGGGACAAGGAGAAGGGCCAGGACGGTGCTGAGGGGTCCGGCAAGAAGCGTGACGGCCAGGCAGGCCGTCGCGGTAAGGATAAACAGCAAGAGAGGCCCGCCCGGGGCCGCGACAAGAAGCCAGAAGATGATGATCATGAAGAGGACGACGAGTCCGGTGACCACGAGTTTTAGAAAGCTACAGAGGCCATGTGCGTCGATGGCGGCGCCTCGCTGCATACCTCTCACCACCAGCTAAAACAGTGGGCGTGTGAGATTACAACAGCAGAGCCGTCGTTTGATGCCCGAAAGCCGCTGAAGTGGTCCAGCACACCTATCATTTTTGACACTGAGGATCACCCTGATCGCACCACTGCGGTCGGGTGCTTGCCGTTGTTGGTTTCGCCGACAATATGCAACCTCAAGGTGATGAAAATGCTAGTCGATGGCGGGGCCGGTCTAAACTTAATCTCGCCCGCCGTGATCAAGAAGCTGCAGATTCCCGACGGAGACCTCAAAGAAACGGGCACGTTCCAGGGGATCAACCCGAGAAGGAGTCAACCAAAGGGGAAGATCACGCTGTCTGTGACCTTCGGGAGTGATCTGAACTACATGACGGAAAGGATCGTGTTCGATGTTGCCAAGATCCCCTTGCCCTACAAAGGGATCCTTGGCCGCCCAGCGCTGGCCAAGTTCATGGCAGCGTCACACTACGCCTACAACACCCTGAAGATGCCAGGGCCTGTAACGATCATCACCATCCCCTCCGACAAGAAAGATGCGCTGATTTGCGCTGATCAACTCTACCAAGAAGTAGTTGCAGCAGCCGCCGCCGCTAAGGCAGTTGCTCCTGCCACTGGAGCCCCGGGAGGGAAGAAGAAGAAGACCGGTGAGACCTCGGACACCCACTCCGTCAAGCGCACCTCTTCGGAGTGTAGTGCTCCCATCGAGAACGTGCCAGAGAGCTCCACCGGCAGGAATAAGAAATCCAGGGCCACGTCGCCGAAGACCAAGAAGGTATCCGTCAAGGAGGACGGCACGGGAGGAGCTTTCACCATAAGCTCCGCCCTTGACGACAAATAGGAAGACGCGCTCGTCACCTTCCTGTGGGCGAATGTCGATGTATTTGCATGGCAAGCATCCGACATCCCCGGTGTTCCCAGGGAGGTGATTGAGCACCACCTTGCTGTCTGTCCTCATGCGCGTCCCATCAAGCAGAAGGTCAGAAAGCAAGCTTTGGAACGGCAAGAGTTCATTACAGAGGAGATCCGGAAACTGGAAGCAGCGGGTTTGGTAAGAGGAGTGCTCCATCCGACGTGGTTGGCCAATCTAGTGGTAGTGCGCAAGGCAAATGGGAAGTGGAGGTTGTGTATTGATTACACAGATATCAATAAGGCTTGTCCCAAGGACCCTTTCCCATTACCGCGCATCGACCAGATTGTTGACTCCACGGCTGGGTGTGACTTGTTGTCATTCCTCGATGCCTACTCCGGCTACCACCAGATTTTCATGACAAGGGAAGACGAAGAGAAGACAACGTTCATCACCCCATGTGGTACGTATTGTTTCATACGGATGCCTTTCGGGTTGAAGAGTGTTGTCTCAACATTTGCATGGGCGGTCCAGATTGGTTTTGAACCCTAGCTCCATAGAAATATGGAAGCTTATATGGATGATATAGTGGTCAAAACCAAGAATAAGGCGACCCTCATACCAGATTAACAAGAGACATTTGCAAACCTACGCAAGATCAACCTCAAGTTGAACCCTAAGAAGTGCGTCTTTGGCGTCCCGTCCGGCAAGCTTCTCGGGTTCTTTGTGTCGCAGCGTGGGATAGAGGCCAATCCGGACAAGATCAAGGCTATAGAGCATATTGAGGCGCCCAAGCGGGTCAAGGATGTGCGTCGGCTTGCTGGTTGCGTTGCCGCCATGATCAGGTTCATCTCCAAGTCCCCCGAGCGCACCCTCCCCTTTTTCAAGATTTTGAAAAAGGCGGGCCCGATGGAGTGGACACCAGAAGCCGAAGCGGCATTACAAGATTTCAAGAGGTATCTCTCCTCTATGCCAGTACTAGTTGCGCCTAAACCACAGGAACCGTTGCTGCTATACTTGGCGGCAACGAAACAAGTGGTCAGCGCCGCACTAGTGGCGCAGAGAGAAGTCGACAATGAGGTGATAGCAGCAACAGAGCCTGATGCCATTGGTGTAGAGACGACGCAGCCAGTTGGAGTGTTGCCGAGGAGGAAAATGATGCAGCACCCGGTCTACTTTGTTAGCTCCCTCCTGCAGGGGGCTAGATCAAGGTACTCCGGTGTGTAGAAACTGCTCTTCGGCCTTCTTATGGCCTCGAGGAAGCTGCGTCACTACTTCCAGGTGCACAGAATCACTGTCGTCACTCGCCTCCCTCTACAACGGATATTGCACAATCCAGACGCGACTGGAAGGATCGTAGAGTGGGCACTGGAGCTGTCCAGCTTTGGCCTCAAATTTGAGAGTACCTCGACGATCCAAAGTTGAGTCCTGGCAGAGTTCATTGCAGAATGGACCGTGATGCCTGATGAAGAAGCTCAGGAGACTGTCCTCCCCGAGGAGGCAAGTTGCAGCTGGGTCATGTACTTTGATGGACCTTTCTCCTTATAGGGCGCCGGGGCTGGCGTACTGCTTGTCGCGCCCACTGGAGAGCACCTCAAGTACGTGGTCCAAATGCACCTCCCCCGGGAGGCATCGACGAACAATACTGCCGAGTATGAAGGGCTGCTTGCTGGTCTTAGGATCGCGGCAGACCCCGGAATCAAGAAACTCATCGTCAGGGGCGACTCACAACTTGTCGTCAAGCAAGTCAACAAAGACTACCAGAGCCCGTTGATGAAGGCCTACGTAGATGAAGTGCGAAAGCTGGAAGAACGCTTTGACAGTATATAGGCAGAGCACGTTCCCCGAGCGGAGAACTACATCGCCGATTACCTGTCAAAGCGCGCTGCCCTCAAGCTGCCTGTGGAACCAGGTACCTTTGTGCTTCAGCTAACTCAGCCATCCGTTGATCCATCAGCAGCGCATAGCAAGAGAAGGAAATCAGGGCCCGGCAAGTACTTTCCCGCCAAGCTCCCCGGAGCCACCGGTGAAGATGTTGCCGGAGACACTGAGCCCGTCATAGGGCGATCAGCTCCGGCAGAGCGTCAAGCTCTTGCTGTAGAGACGGCCGCCTTTATGATGGAAGAAATTCCTTTGGTCCTCACCGTCGAGCCTCAGGCTCCGGCATGGGCGCAGCCTACCGTCCGATTCCTCCAAACAGGGGAACTTCCTGAGGAGCAGGAAGAAGCGGAAAAAGTAGCCCGCCGGTCTGCCATGTATCAGTTCGTCGATGACGTCCTGTATAGGAAAAGGCCGAACGGTGTGAAATTGAAGTGTATCCCTCGAGAGGAAGGATTGGGGCTGTTGGCGGAGATACATGGAGGCATATGTGGATCCCACATAGGGTCAAGAGCCCTTGCCAACAAGGCATTTCGGCAGGGCTTCTTCTGGCCCACTGCCCTCCAGGATGCGACGACGCTAGTCACCAAGTGTGAAGCATGTCAGTTCCATTCAAAGAAGCTTCATCAGCCAGCTCAAGCCCTTCAAACCATTCCTCTCTCCTGGCCCTTCTCGGTCTGGGGGCTCGACATACTGGGCCCCTTCCCCGCACTGTCGGGGGCTTTGAGTACTTGTACATCGCAATCGACAAGTTCACAAAGTGGCCAGAGGGGGAAGCAGTGAGGAAAGTTACAGCCCAGTCAGCCATCAAGTTCCTCAAGGGGCTAGTATGCCGTTTTGGTGTACCCAACAGGGTCATCACCGACAACTGCACGCAGTTCACAAGCCGCACCTTCATGCAATACATCCAAGACCTCGGCAGCAAAGTCTGTTTCGCTTCCGTTGCTCACCCACGAAGCAATGGTCAAGCTGAGAGGGCAAACGCTGAAGTGCTGCGAGGCCTGAGGACAAAGACCTTTGACAGGCTGCACAAGAGTGGAAGGCGCTGGATTGACGAGTTGCCGATGGTTCTTTGGTCAATCAGAACGACACCAAATCGAGCCACCGGCCAGACACCCTTTTCCCTGGTATCCGGGGCAGAAGCAGTTCTCCCCACGGAACTCATATACGGGTCACCTCAAGTGCTCGCTTATGACGAGCTTGAGCAAGAGCGACTACGGCAAGATGACGCAACGCTCCTTGAGAAAGATCGTCTTCGGGCGGCTGTGAGAGCAGCACGCTACCAGCAAGCCTTGCACCGCTACCATAGCCGCAAGGTCCATGCCCGAAGAATACCAACAAGTTGACGCCAAAGTGGGAAGGCCCTTATCGGGTAATACGAGTCACCAGGCCCGGCGCAGTCCGCCTGGAGACTGAAGATGCCATTCAAGTGAGCAATTCCTGGAACATTGAGCATCTTCGCAAGTTTTGCCCATCAGGCGTGGTTTGCCGGGCCCCCCGGCAAGCCACCTTTTGTACAAGCCTTGCCGATAAGGCATGTAACCCTTTGTACAAAGCCAGGCGCAGACCCTGAGCATAAATAAATGAACCGCTGGCGCCCTAAGTTATAGCATGCATGCTAGGTCGAGTCTCGTCCTTGGTTAGGGTTGATAGTGCTTAGCAGCGGCTAACCCCTAGCTTAGAGGTCGAGTGTGCGTCTCTTTGTCCTTCTTTGTCTTCTTTGGTTCGCAGGACACACGAATATCCTTGCCGAGCCGCTTGGGAAGAAAAAGGGGCAGACCAGCATCCGGTCCCCGGCAAGCCAGTATTACCGGGGACTGCAAGAGCAAAGATTCACCCATGGCAAACCGAGGTTGCCGGGGGCTGCAGATTCAGATAAGTTTTCCATCCCTTATCATGCATTCCCTTATGGACTGAGGTATGTGAAACCTCGTTTTATCCTTAGGCTACCGTGCTCCCCTAACTCTAGGCCCTAGGGCTCGTTCCTGGGACCGAGTTTGGTCATAGTCGCGGCAGCGAAAGGGTGAAACAAGGAGCCTAAACCCACTTCATCCCTGCCTCCGCCAAAAGCGAGAGAAAGGTCGAGCGAAGTGGGGGGACGTCAAGGCCTGTTGCCGGGCGAGAAAATGTTTATCTTAGAGATATCAAGGATTTATTCCTTGTCATGGGTTATTGTGAATATGGTTAGTTCATAATCTTTGCTGAAAACTTGAATGCTGTCTTTACATATTTACAACAACAAGAGCAAACAGAGTTTGTAAAAGTTTTTCTTTATCACTTTCAGTTTATCAACTGAATTGCTTGAGGACAAGCAAAGGTTTAAGCTTGGGGGAGTTGATACGTCTCTGTCGTGTCTACTTTTCCAAACACTTTTGCCCTTGTTTTGGACTCTAACTTGCATGATTTGAATGGAACTAACCCGGACTGACGCTGTTTTCAGTAGAATTTCCATGGTGTTATTTATGTGCAGAAACAAAAGTTCTCGGAATGACCTGAAACTCCATGGAACATATTTTTGGAAAATATTAAAAATATTGGCGAAAGAATCAAGGCTAGGTGCCCACCACCTGTCCACAAGGCTGGGGGCGCGCCTACCCCCCTGGGCGCGCCCCCTGCCTCGTGGTCCCCCTGTTGCTCCATCGACCTCAACTCCAACTCCATATATTCGTGTTCGGGGAGAAAAAATCAGAGAGAAAGATTCATCGCGTTTTATGATACGGAGCCGCCGCCAAGCCCTAAACTCTCTCGGGAGGGCTGATCTAGAGTCTGTTCGGGGCTCCGGAGAGGGGAATCTGTCGCCGTCGTCATCATCAACCATCCTCCATCACCAATTTCATGATGCTCACCGCCGTGCGTGAGTAATTCCATCGTAGGCTTGCTGGACGGTGATGGGTTGGCTGAGATTTATCATGTAATCGAGTTAGTTTTGTTAGGGTTTGATCCCTATTATCCGCTATGTTCTGAGATTGATGTTGCTATGACTTTGCTATGCTTAATGCTTGTCACTAGGGCCCGAGTGCCATGATTTCAGATCTGAACCTATTATGTTTTCATGAATATATGTGAGTTCTTGATCCTATCTTGTAAGTCTATAGTCACCTACTATGTTTTATGATCCGGCAACCCCGAAGTGACAATAATCGGGACCACTCCCGGTGATGACCATAGTTTGAGGAGTTCATGTATTCACTATATGTTAATGCTTTGGTCCGGTACTCTATTAAAAGGAGGCCTTAATATCACTTAGTTTTCGCTAGGACCCCGCAGCCACGGGAGGGTAGGACAAAAGATGTCATGCAAGTTCTTTTCCATAAGCCCGTATGACTATATTCGGAATACATGCCTACATTACATTGATGAATTGGAGCTAATTCCGTGTCACCCTATGTTATAATTGTTACATGAATGATCGCATCCGGCATAATTCTCCATCACCGATCCAATGCCTACAAGCTTTTCAGATATTGTTCTCCGCTTATTTACTTTTCCGTTGCTACTGTTACAATCACTAAAAAAACCCAAAAATATTACTTTTGCTATCGTTACTTTTATTTCCATACTACTTTGCTACTAAATACTTTGCTGTAGATATTAAGTTATCCAGGTGTGGCTGAATTGACAACTCAGTTGCTAATACTTGAGAATATTCTTTGGCTCCCCTTGTGTCGAATCAATAAATTTGGGTTGAATACTCTACCCTCGAAAACTGTTGCGATCCCCTAGACTTGTGGGTTATCACACATAAGCGGTACTACCGCCAGTAGCAAGCGGTACTACCGCAAAATGTCGAGGGGTAACAGAAGACTCAGCCCAAGCGGAACTAGCCCTGGTACCAGCCAGCGGAAGTACCGCCTAAGCTGCACTACCGCTTGCCCTCTGCCAAAAGACCAAAGCACAACATTTGAATGCAAGTAATTAAAACCAAAACTGGCATAACTTTAAAAAATGAACTCCGATTTTGATGAACTCAAGCTTGATAGAAAGCTAACAACAGGAGTTGTCAAATCACAACGGAGGTGTGAAAACTACATGAGTGAAGAGCTAACAAAAACTCCGACATTGAAAACACAATAGATGATGCATATGAAATCTGTTTTCGATGAACTTGAACTTGTCATGAAGATGACCACAAGCTCCAAAACCTACATAGAGAAAAGCCAAACAAGAACCAAGAAAGATGGTGCCAATGATGCAATGGTTTGAGCTATCTATGAATGATACGGTCAAGCTACTCACTCGAGTGCCCCCTTGATAGTACATCAATCAATCCTACAACCCGGTATCCCAACTAACACCATGAGATCGGTAAAATAGAAAACCTATCAAGGTCAAACCTTTGCCTTGCGCATATCCACTTGAGATAGATGATGACGATCTGATCCTCCTCAAGTTGGACCACCTTTCTTGATTGCGCTGGCTTGATGAAGAATAATATTGCTCCCCCATACTCCACTATGGGCGAGCCTCACTTTGGCACATCTTCACAAGTCCATTATCACCAGAATGGATGGAAATCTTCAAGCATGTGATCTCTTCGTGATGCTCCTCTTGAACTTGCACAACACAACATTGATAACGATCACCACTTGATGTCATCCTCCATGGGTTATATGAGATCTTCCTCTTGATGTAAGCCCATGGAAAAAAAACTAGCCCCACACAGAAACACCATGCAAATAGATCATGGGTTACACAAAAGCGTAATGGACAATGCTTACCATACCTTGAGATCACTTGATCCCACTCGGTACATCTTCTATGCTTTATGTGTTGATCAACTTGAATCCATTCTTTGTACTTAGTCTTGATCAAGCTTGTATCTTATCTTCTCTCTTCATAAAGATGATGTATTGAAGGCAACATGAATGTTCACACAATTTTCTTTTTCAAGACATGCTTGCAGTAGACTCAACTCTCACATGACTAATCTTTGGATAACTCTATGAATAACACCTTGGTCAACAAATACTCTTCTTCTTTCAACCTTGAAACCAACATATCGTCTTCAAGCATTGCCTATGTTTAATCTTTCAAGTATAACTCAAAGCACCATTAGTCCATAGGGATTTTCATCAATTACCAAAACCAAACATTGGGGCACCATGAGCTTTCATTGGTGAGAAGATTAGAACAATTGCATAATGCAATCTGCCAAGGGTCTAATTTATTAATTAGATGAGCAATATCATGAGAAAAAAATCACTTTCTTATTCAAGTATAAAAACCAACAAAGGCAACAAAAGTAGATTCATTTTATAAATCTGTTGTTTCCTAGTACTGAAACTGAAATGGAGAATTAGGTGGCTGCCATGTCCTCACAGGTATACCATGGTTTTAATTTAATGACAATAAAGCATTGGCATCTATTAATAAAACACTGATTTACCGTGATTTCAAATGAATCTCATATTGAGTTGTTCTTATGGTTCATAGTCTTATGCAATTAAAGTAAGTAACTGATGCTTGTCGCTTGAGCGTAAATCTGAACTTGTGCTCTCTTTTAGTTTAGTTACCGAGCATGGCTCCCGTTTTCTGTTAATTACTAATTGTTGGATCAGAATATGCTAAGAGGGGTGGTATTATAAATCTAGGTTTCCTTCCTTCACCTGTAAGATGCATAACATCTCAAAAAGAAAAGAAAATATTTGATTATAATGAAAATATGATGCGGCACATAGAAAAAAAATCTTTCATGTTCCAAGACCTACAACACCGAACATGTATATTATTCCCTTGAAGGGCTTAGTAAATTGTCCAAATGGTAACAATCTTCCAGGTGGTAATGTAACTAGCTTTCATTCCAATATAGCAATAAAATGTAACTGCTAGCTAGCTTTTAACTAAGTCCTTCAGATTGCGCCCAAGCATCAGCATCTTGCTCGCTGGAAGAAGACTCCTGTTGCGCATCAACACATTCACCATTTCACACAGAAGAATGTCTACCTTTGTACCATCATAGCCCAAGTAAGCATCCATACAAAGAAATCCATTATAGTATGGTTTGTCTAAAAGAGCATAACACCATTGCTCGCTTCTAGGATGACAACAACCCTAGCACCGGTGAGGACACTGAGGTTAGCAGCGCTCTTGAACAAACCACTGCGCCTCTTGAAGATGGAGCCATCACGCTCTTTGTCATCATTGATGTATGCGACACCTGACCGCCTCTCCCTCCTTGGCATACTAAATCCTATGGAGAAAATGAAACTTACTACTATAAACAGGAACAACAAGAATCTATAAAATGCTAGAGATTTACCAAAGCCATTGGCTAACGACATGTTAGTGGGAGATATGCGGAGATGTGCTCCCCTTATATAGAAGAATCACCCCAAGGACCCTAAAAATTGTCCAGGTTCCATGTTTGTATCGGCATGTTGGGACCACATGCCAGAGAGACGTATGGAATAGTGTACAAGAAACATTGGTGTCAATTATACTTTTTGCATTACATGGACGATAGTTAAAGCTCATCCTTATCCATACATCCAAATTTATTAGCAATTGATATAGAAGCATTGCTATTTGAGTAGAATTGGACCTTCTAATCTTTAGTAAGAGTTGGCATAGATAATCTTTAAGAATACTAGTTTCGTATGGTATTGACTGCTAGCCATATATTCATATATGAGTACCTTAATGTAATTCTTTGGAACCGCTAATGTATATATTGTTGCTATATGTGTGTATTCACATCCTTTTTAGAACCATTAGCACACTTCCAAACAAATTATAAAATTAATACCATTAAATTATTTCTATGTGAGTACATACATATCCTTACCCGAGAGCATTGAAGAATCGACACTTTTTTTATTTAGAAGCATAACATAATATTGGTCAATTTCTTTTGATTGATAATTTCATAAAAATCCTTTAGTGGTCATATAATCATTACAATTAAAACATTTAATGATTAAATCATGTAAGATCACATTGGTTACATCCAAATCCTTTACTAAGAACCATGCCATGGGGAAGTGGTCTTTTTGTGAGAAATGCAGAAGTGGTCATTTAGTCCATATATAATATGTCATGAGAGAATGCAATTTGCTTTGGGCCTCTTGGCCTTTACTAGAAAATGAGCGAATCCACCCATCTGGCTTTTTAGGGCCAATTTTGAAATACCTAGTACTAAGGTTCTAGCGCAAAATTTGGAGCAGTTTTAAGTTACAAAATGGACCAACCTACTCAGCGCAACTTTGAGTGCAGATTTGTTTTGCGCCCTGTGAAAATCTCACATGTAGTGCTCATTGTATTTAGAACATGTAGAAGCCTTCTTAAGCTCCTTGGGTCCCTAACACGTCTATTTTGCATCACTATTTTCTATCATGCATTTCTCAATTGTAACCATAGTTTGCACATGATACGTCCATTTTGTATCATGCTTTTATATCGATATTTATTGCATTATGGGCTGTTACTACACATTATGTCACAATACTTATGCCTTTTCTTTCTTATTTTACAAGGTTTACATGAAGAGGGAGAATGCCGGTAGCTGGAATTCTGGGCTGGAAAAGGAGCAAATATTAGAGACCTATTCTGCACAACTCCAAAAGTTCTGAAACTCCATGAAAGTAAGTTTTGGAATATATTAAAAATATTGGGCGAAGAAAGCACCAGAGGGGAGCCATCCACTGTGCACGAGGGTGGAGGGCGCGCCCCCTGCCTCGTGGGCCATCTGGAAGCCCCCCGATGCCCATCTTCTGGTATAAGGTGTCTCGAGGCAGAACCTTGGCGGAACCAATCTAGGGCTCGGACGGAGCTATTTTGCCGGGGAAACATCCCTCTGGGAGGGGAAAATCGTCACCATCATCATCACCATCGATCCTCTCATCGGGAGGGGGTCAATCTCCATCAACATCTTCACCAGCACTATCTCCTCTCAAACCCTATTTCATCTCTTGTATCCGATCTTTGTCTCAAAATCTCTGATTGGTACCTGTGGGTTGCTAGTAGTGTTGATTACTCCTTGTAGTTGATGGTAGTTGGTTTATTCAGTGGAAGATTATATGTTCAGATCCTTTATGCACATTAATACCCCTCTGATTATGAACATGAATATGATTTGTGAATAGTTATGTTTGTTCCTGAGGACATGGGAGAAGTCTTGTTACAAGTAGTCATGTGAATTTGGTATTCGTTCGATATTTTGATGAGATATATGTTCTAGTGGTGTTATGTGAACGTTGACTACATAACACTTCACCATTGTTTGGGCCTAGGGGAAGGCATTGGGAAGTAATAAGTAGATGATGGGTTGCTAGAGTGACAGAAGCTTAAACCCTAGTTTATGCATTGCTTCGTAAGGGGCTGATTTGGATCCATATGTTTCATGCTATGGTTAGGTTTACCTTAATTCTTCCTTCGTAGTTGCGGATGCTTGCGAGGGGGTTAATCATAAGTGGGATGCTTGTCCAAGGAAGGGAAGTACCCAAGCACCGGTCCACCCACATACCAAATTATCAAAGTAACGAACGTGAATCATATGAGCATGATGAAAACTAGCTTGACGATAATTCCCATGTGTCCTCGGGAGCGCTTTCCTTTATATAAGAGTTTGTTCAGGCTTGTCCTTTGCTAAAAAAAGGATTGGACCACCTTGCCGCACCTTGTTTACTTTTGTCACTTGTCACCCGTTGCGAATTACCTTATCACAAAACTATCTGTTACCGATAATTTCATTGCTTGCAGAGAGTACCTTATTGAAAACTGCTTGTCATTTCCTTCTGCTCCTCATTGGGTTCGACACTCTTACTTATTGAAAGGACTACGATAGATCCCCTATACTTGTGGGTCATCAAGACTCTTTTCTGGCACCGTTGTCGGGGAGTGAAGCGCCTTTGGTAGGTGGAATTTGGTAAGGAAAAATTTATATAGTGTGCTGAAATTTACTGTCACTTATTATTATGGAAAATAATCCTTTGAGGGGCTTGTTCGGGATATCTTCACCCCGAACAGTAGAGCAAAGAGTTTCTCCTCAACCTACTGAACCTACTGAAAATGTTTACTTTGAAATTCCTTTGGGTATGATAGAGAAACTGCTAGCTAATCCTTTTACAGGAGATGGAACATTACATCCCGATATGCACCTAATCTATGTGGATGAAGTTTGTGGATTATTTAAGCTTGCAGGTATGCCCGAGAATGTTATCAAGAAGAAGGCCTTCCCTTTATCTTTGAAGGGAAAGGCACTAACATGGTTTACGCTATGTGATGATATTGGATCATGGAACTACAACCGATTGAAATTGGAATTTCATCAGGAATTTTATCCTATACATCTGGTTCATCATGATCGTAATTATATATATAATGTTTTGCCTCGCGAAGGAGAAAGTATTGCTCAAGCTTGGGGGAGGCTTAAGTCAATGTTATATTCATGCCCCAATCATGAGCTCTCAAGAGAAATTATTATTCAAAATTTTTATGCTCGGCTTTCTCTCAACAGTCGTTCCATGCTCGAAACTTCTCGTACTTGTTCTATTATGATGAAAACTATTGAACTCAAATGGGATTTATTGGAAAGAATTAAATGCAACTCTGAAGATTGGGAACTCGACGAAGGTAAGGAGTCAGGTATAACACCTAAGTTTGATTGTGTTAAATCTTTTATGGATACCAATGTTTTTCGTGAATTTAGCACTAAATATGGACTTGACTCTGAGATAGTAGCTTCTTTCTGTGAATCATTTGCTACTCATGTTGATCTCTCTAAGGAGAAGTGGTTTAAATATCATCCTCCCATTGAAGTAAAAGTAGTAGTGTTGGAAATATGCCCTAGTGGCAATAATAAATTAGTTATTATTATTATATTTCATTGTTCATGACAATCGTTTATTATCCATGCTAGAATTGTATTGATAGGAAACTCAGATACATGTGTGGATACATAGACAACACCATGTCCCTAGTAAGCCTCTAGTTGACTAGCTCGTTGATCAATAGATGGTTACAGTTTCCTGACCAAGGACATTGGATGTCGTTGATAACGGGATCACATCATTAGGAGAATGATGTGATGGACAAGACCCAATCCTAAGCCTAGCACAAGATCGTGTAGTTTGTTTGCTAAAGCTTTTCTAATGTCAAGTATCATTTCCTTAGACCATGAGATTGTGCAACTCCCGGATACCGTAGGAGTGCTTTGGGTGTGCCAAACGTCACAACGTAACTGGGTGGCTATAAAGGTTCACTACAGGTGTCTCCGAAAGTGTCTATTCGGTTGGCACGAATCGAGAGTGGGATTTGTCACTCCGTGTAACGGAGAGGTATCTCTGGGCCCACTCGGTAGGACATCATCATAATGTGCACAATGTGACCAAGGAGTTGATCACGGGATGATGTGTTACGAAATGAGTAAAGAGACTTGCCGGTAACGAGATTGAACAAGGTATCGGGATACCGACGATCGAATCTCGGGCAAGTATCGTACCGATAGACAAAGGGAATTGTATCCGGGATTGATTGAATCCTTGACATCGTGGTTCATCCGATGAGATCATCGTGGAGCATGTGGGAGCCAACATGGGTATCCAGATCCCGCTATTGGTTATTGACCGGAGAGTTGTCTCGGCCATGTCTGCATGACTCCCGAACCCGTAGGGTCTACACACTTAAGGTTCGATGACGCTAGGGTTATAGGGAAAGTATGTACGCGGTTACCGAATGTTGTTCGGAGTCCCGGATAAGATCCCGGACGTCACGAGGAGTTCTGGAATGGTCCGGAGGTAAAGATTGATATATAGGAAGTATGGTTTTGGCCACCGGAAGTGTTCCGGGCATCACCGGTAGTGTACCGGGACCACCGGAGGGGTCTGGGTGTCCACCAGGTGGGGCCACCAGCCCCGGAGGCCTACATGGGCCAATAGTGGGAAGGGACCAGCCCCTAGGTGGGCTGGGGCGCCTCCCACCAAGGCCCAAGGCGCAAGGGAGAGTGGGAGGGGGTAAACCCTAGGTCCAGATGGGCCTTAAGGCCCACCCTAGGTGCGCCCCCCTCTCTCCCCCCTTGGCCGCAACCCTAGATGGGTTTTGGGGCTGCCGCCACCCCTAGGGAGGGAACCCTAGATGGGGGCGCAGCCCCTCCCCTTCCCCTATATATACTTGAGGTATTAGGGGCTGCAACACACGTGAGATCATCTCCCTCTTGGTGCAGCCCTACCTCTCTCCCTCCTCGTCTCTCGTAGTGCTTGGCGAAGCCCTGCTGGAGTTCCGCGCTCCTCCACCACCACCACCACGCCGTCGTGCTGCTGCTGGACGGAGTCTTCCCCAACCTCTCCTTCTCCCCTTGCTGGATCAAGGCGTAGGAGACGTCACCGGGCTGCACGTGTGTTGAACGCGGAGGCGCCGTGGTTCGGCGCTTAGATCGGAATCAACCGTGATCTGAATCACTACGAGTACGACTCCTTCATTCGTGTTCTTGCAACGCTTCTGCTTAGCGATCTACAAGGGTATGTAGACTCACCCCCCTTCCCCTCGTTGCTAGATTACTCCATAGATTGATCTTGGTGATGCGTAGAAAATTTTAAATTTCTGCTACGATCCCCAACAAGTAGAACCTATTAAAGTTGAAGAAAAGACTATTAATTATAACATTGATCCTATTGTTCCTACCGCTTATATTGAGAAACCACCTTTCCCTGTTAGAATAAAGGATCATGCTAAACCTTCAACTGTTGGGGAACGTAGCAGAAATTCAAAATTTTCCTACGTGTCACCAAGATCTATCTATGGAGAGACCAGCAACGAGGGGAAGGAGAGTGCATCTACATACCCTTGTAGATCGCTAAGCGGAAGCGTTCAAGTGAACGGGGTTGATGGAGTCATACTCATCGTGATTCAAATCACCGATGACCAAGTGCCGAACGCACGGCACCTCCGCGTTCAACACACGTACAGCCCGGTGACGTCTCCCACGCCTTGATCCAGCAAGGAGAGAGGGAGAGGTTGAGGAAGACTCCATCCAGCAGCAGCACAACGGCGTGGTGGTGGTGGAGGAGCGTGGCTATCCTGCAGGGCTTCGCCAAGCACCACAGAAGAGGAGGGAGAGAGAGATGCAGGGCTGCACCAACGAGAGATCGAATCGCGTGTTATGGGCAGCCCTATGCCTCACTATATATAGGGGAGAGGGAGGAGGGTGCGCCCCCTCTAGGGTTCCCACCCCTAGGGGGGCGGCAGCCCTAGATGGCAAAAGGGGGTGGCGGCCAAGAGGGGAGAGGGGAGGGAGGCGCAGGTAGATGGGCCCTAAGGCCCATCCCCTTTAGGGTTTGCCCCCTTCCCACCTCTTAGGCGCCATGGGCCCTTGTGGGAGGCACACCAGCCCACTAAGGGGCTGGTCCCTCACCACTCTTGGCCCATGCAAGCCTCCGGGGTTGGTGGCCCCACTTGGTGGACCCCCGGGACCCTCCCTGTGGTCCCGGTACGTTACCAATAAATCCCGAAACTCTTCCGGTGACCAAAACAGGACTTCCCATATATAAATCTTTACCTCCGGACCATTCCGGAACTCCTCGTGACGTCCGGGATCTCATCCGGGACTCCGAAAAACATTCGGTAACCACATACAAACTTCCTTTATAACCCTAGCGTCATCGAACCTTAAGTGTGTAGACCCTACGGGTTCGGGAGACATGCAGACATGACCAAGACGTTCTTCGGTCAATAACCAACAGCGGGATCTGGATACCCATGTTGGCTCCCACATGTTCCAAGATGATCTCATCGGATGAACCGCGATGTCAAGGACTCAATCAATCCCGTATACAATTCCCTTTGTCTATCGGTACGATACTTGCCCGAGATTCGATCGTCGGTATCCCGATACCTTGTTCAATCTCGTTACCGGCAAGTCTCTTTACTCGTTCCGTAACACATCATCCCGTGATCAACTCCTTGATCACACTGTGCACATTATGATGATGTCCTACCGAGTGGGCCCAGAGATACCTCTCCATTTACATGGAGTGACAAATCCCAGTCTCGATTCATGCCAACCCAACAGACACTTTCGAAGATACCTGTAATGTACCTTTATAGGCACCCAGTTACGTTGTGACGTTTGGCACACCCAAAGCACTCCTGCGGTATCCGGGAGTTGCACAATGTCATGGTCTAAGGAAATGATACTTGACATTAGAAAAGCTATAGCATACGAACTACACGATCTAGTGCTATGCTTAGGATTGGGTCTTGTCCATCACATCATTCTCCTAATGATGTGATCCCGTTATCAACGACATCCAATGTCCATGGTTAGGAAACCATAACCATCTATTGATCAACGAGCTAGTCAACTAGAGGCTCACTAGGGACATGGTGTTGTCTATGTATCCACACATGTATCTGAGTTTCCTATCAATACAATTATAGCATGGATAATAAACGATTATCATGAACAAGGAAATATAATAATAATCAATTTATTATTGCCTCTAGGGCATATTTCCAACAGTCTCCCACTTGCACTAGAGTCAATAATCTAGTTCACATCGATATGTGATTAACACTCAAGGTCACATCCCCATGTGACTAACACCCAAAGAGTTTACTAGAGTCAATAATCTAGTTCACATTTACCATGTGATTAACACTCGATGAGTTCTGGGTTTGATCATGTTATGCTTGTGAGAGAGGTTATAGTCAACGGGTCTGAACCTTTCAGATCCGTGTGTGCTTTACAAATCTCTATGTCATCTCCTAGATGTAGCTACCACGTTCTATTTGGAGCTAATCCAAATAACTGTTCCAATTGGAGCTATTCTAAATTGTTGCTCCATTATATGTATCCGGTATCTCTACTCAGAGCTGTCCGGATAGGTGTTAAGCTTGCATCGACGTAACTCTTTACTGTTGGGGAACGTAGCAGAAATTCAAAATTTTCCTACGTGTCACCAAGATCTATCTATGGAGAGACTAGCAACGAGGGGAAGGAGAGTGCATCTACATACCCTTGTAGATCGCTAAGCGGAAGCGTTCAAGTGAACGGGGTTGATGGAGTCGTACTCGTCGTGATTCAAATCACCGATGACCAAGTGCCGAACGCACGAAACCTCCGCGTTCAACACACGTGCAGCCCGGTGACGTCTCCCACGCCTTGATCCAGCAAGGAGAGAGGGAGAGGTTGAGGAAGACTCCATCCAGCAGCAGCACAACGGCATGGTGGTGATGGAGGAGCGTGGCAATCCTGCAGGGCTTCGCCAAGCACCACAGAAGAGGAGGGAGAGAGAGATGCAGGGCTGCACCAACGAGAGATCGAATCGCGTGTGTTATGGGCAGCCCTAGGCCTCATATATATAGGGGAAGGGGAGGGGCTGCGCCCCCTCTAGGGTTACCACCCCTAAGGGGGGCGGCAGCCCTAGATGGCAAAGGGGGTGGCGGCCAAGAGGGGAGAGGGGAGGGAGGCGCAGCTAGATGGGCCCTAAGGCCCATCCCCTTTAGGGTTTGCCCCCTTCCCACCTCTTAGGCGCCATGGGCCCTTGTGGGAGGCGCACCAGCCCACTAGCCCACTAAGGGGCTGGTCCCTTACCACTCTTGGCCCATGCAAGCCTCCGGGGTTGGTGGCCCCACTTGGTGGACCCCCGGGACCCTCCCGGTGGTCCCGGTACATTACCGATAAACCCCGAAACTCTTCCGGTGACCAAAACAGGACTTCCCATATATAAATCTTTACCTCCGGACCATTTCGGAACTCCTCGTGACGTCCGGGATCTCATCCGGGACTCCGAACAACATTCGGTAACCACATACAAGCTTCCTTTATAACCCTAGCGTCATCGAACCTTAAGTGTGTAGACCCTACGGGTTCGGGAGACATGCAGACATGACCGAGATGTTCTCCGGTCAATAACCAACAGCGGGATCTGGATACCCATGTTGGGTCCCACATGTTCCACGATGATCTCATCGAATGAACCACGATGTCAAGGACTTAATCAATCCCGTATTCAATTCCCTTTGTCTAGCGGTACGATACTTGCCCGAGATTCGATCGTCGGTATCCCGATACCTTGTTCAATCTCGTTACCGGAAAGTCTCTTTTACTCGTTCCGTAACACATCATCCCGTGATCAACTCCTTGATCACATTGTGCACATTATGATGATGTCCTACCGAGTGGGCCCAGAGATACCTCTCCATTTACATGGAGTGACAAATCCCAGTCTCGATTCGTGCCAACCCAACAGACACTTTCGGAGATACCTGTAATGTACCTTTATAGGCACCCAGTTACGTTGTGACGTTTGGCACACCCAAAGCACTCCTGCGGTATCCGGGAGTTGCACAATCTCATGGTCTAAGGAAATGATACTTGACATTAGAAAAGCTATAGCATACGAACTACACGATCTAGTGCTATGCTTAGGATTGGGTCTTGTCCATCACATCATTCTCCTAATGATGTGATCCCGTTATCAACGACATCCAATGTCCATGGTTAGGAAACCATAACCATCTATTGATCAACGAGCTAGTCAACTAGAGGCTCACTAGGGACATGGTGTTGTCTATGTATCCACACATGTATCTGAGTTTCCTATCAATACAATTATAGCATGGATAATAAACGATTATCATGAACAAGGAAATATAATAATAATCAATTTATTATTGCCTCTAGGGCATATTTCCAACAGTCTCCCACTTGCACTAGAGTCAATAATCTAGTTCACATCGATATGTGATTAACACTCAAGGTCACATCCCCATGTGACTAACACCCAAAGAGTTTACTAGAGTCAATAATCTAGTTCACATTTACCATGTGATTAACACTCGATGAGTTCTGGGTTTGATCATGTTATGCTTGTGAGAGAGGTTATAGTCAACGGGTCTGAACCTTTCAGATCCGTGTGTGCTTTACAAATCTCTATGTCATCTCCTAGATGTAGCTACCACGTTCTATTTGGAGCTAATCCAAATAACTGTTCCAATTGGAGCTATTCTAAATTGTTGCTCCATTATATGTATCCGGTATCTCTACTCAGAGCTGTCCGGATAGGTGTTAAGCTTGCATCGACGTAACACTTTACTGTTGGGGAACGTAGCAGAAATTCAAAATTTTCCTACGTGTCACCAAGATCTATCTATGGAGAGACTAGCAACGAGGGGAAGGAGAGTGCATCTACATACCCTTGTAGATCGCTAAGCGGAAGCGTTCAAGTGAACGGGGTTGATGGAGTCGTACTCGTCGTGATTCAAATCACCGATGACCAAGTGCCGAACGCACGAAACCTCCGCGTTCAACACACGTGCAGCCCGGTGACGTCTCCCACGCCTTGATCCAGCAAGGAGAGAGGGAGAGGTTGAGGAAGACTCCATCCAGCAGCAGCACAACGGCATGGTGGTGATGGAGGAGCGTGGCAATCCTGCAGGGCTTCGCCAAGCACCACAGAAGAGGAGGGAGAGAGAGATGCAGGGCTGCACCAACGAGAGATCGAATCGCGTGTGTTATGGGCAGCCCTAGGCCTCATATATATCGGGGAAGGGGAGGGGCTGCGCCCCCTCTAGGGTTACCACCCCTAAGGGGGGCGGCAGCCCTAGATGGCAAAGGGGGTGGCGGCCAAGAGGGGAGAGGGGAGGGAGGCGCAGCTAGATGGGCCCTAAGGCCCATCCCCTTTAGGGTTTGCCCCCTTCCCACCTCTTAGGCGCCATGGGCCCTTGTGGGAGGCGCACCAGCCCACTAGCCCACTAAGGGGCTGGTCCCTTACCACTCTTGGCCCATGCAAGCCTCCGGGGTTGGTGGCCCCACTTGGTGGACCCCCGGGACCCTCCCGGTGGTCCCGGTACATTACCGATAAACCCCGAAACTCTTCCGGTGACCAAAACAGGACTTCCCATATATAAATCTTTACCTCCGGACCATTTCGGAACTCCTCGTGACGTCCGGGATCTCATCCGGGACTCCGAACAACATTCGGTAACCACATACAAGCTTCCTTTATAACCCTAGCGTCATCGAACCTTAAGTGTGTAGACCCTACGGGTTCGGGAGACATGCAGACATGACCGAGATGTTCTCCGGTCAATAACCAACAGCGGGATCTGGATACCCATGTTGGGTCCCACATGTTCCACGATGATCTCATCGAATGAACCACGATGTCAAGGACTTAATCAATCCCGTATTCAATTCCCTTTGTCTAGCGGTACGATACTTGCCCGAGATTCGATCGTCGGTATCCCGATACCTTGTTCAATCTCGTTACCGGCAAGTCTCTTTTACTCGTTCCGTAACACATCATCCCGTGATCAACTCCTTGATCACATTGTGCACATTATGATGATGTCCTACCGAGTGGGCCCAGAGATACCTCTCCGTTTACACGGAGTGACAAATCCCAGTCTCGATTCGTGCCAACCCAACAGATACTTTCGGAGATACCTGTAATGTACCTTTATAGCCACCCAGTTACGTTGTGACCTTTGGCACACCCAAAGCACTCCGACGGTATCCGGGAGTTGCACAATCTCATGGTCTAAGGAAATGATACTTGACATTAGAAAAGCTTCATCATACGAACTACACGATCTAGTGCTATGCTTAGGATTGGGTCTTGTCCATGACATCATTCTCCTAATGATGTGATCCCCTTATCAACGACATCCAATGTCCATGGTCAGGAAACCGTAACCATCTATTGATCAACGAGCTAGTCAACTAGAGGCTCAGTAGGGACATGGTGTTGTCCATGTATCCACACATGTATCTGAGTTTCCTATCAATACAATTATAGCACGGATAATAAACGATTATCATGAACAAGGAAATATAATAATAATCAATTTATTATTGCCTCTAGGGCATATTTCCAACACTCTCCCACTTGCACTAGAGTCAATAATCTAGTTCACATCGCCATGTGATTAACACTCACAGAGTTCTGGGTTTGATCATGTTGCTTGTGAGAGAGGTTTTAGTCAACGGGTCTGAACCTTTCAGTTCCGTATGTACTTCGCAAATATCTATGTCATCTTGTAGATGCAACTACTACGCTACATTTGGAGCTATTCCAAACAACTGTTCTACTATACGAATCCAGTTTACTATTCAGAATAATTTGGATTAGTGTCAAAGTTTGCATCGGCGTAACCCTTTACGACGAACTCTTTTACCACCTCCATAATCGAGAAGATTCCTTAGTCCACTAGTTACTAAGGATAACTTTGACCGCTGTCTTGTGATCCATTCTTGGATCACTCTTGTACCCCTTGACTGACTCATGGCAAGGCACACTTCAGGTGCGGTACACAGCATAGCATACTGTAGAGAGCCTATGATAAAAGCATAGGGGACGACCTTCGTCCTTCCTCTTTCTTCTGCCGTGGTCGAGCTTTAAGTCTTTAACTTCATACCTTACAACTCAGGCAAGAACTCCTTCTTCGACTGATCCATCTTGAACACCTTCAAGATCATGTCAAGGTATGTGCTCATTTGAAAGTACTATTAAGCGTTTTGATCTATCCTTATAGATCTTGATGCTCAATGCTCAAGCAGCTTAATCCAGGCTTTCCATTGAAAAACACTTTCCAAATAACCCTATATGGTTTACAGAAATTCTACATCATTTCTGATCCATAATATGTCAACAACATATACTCATCAGAAATTCTATAGTGCTCCCACTCACTTCTTTGGAAATACAAGTTTCTCATAAACTTTGTATACACCCAAAATCTTTGATCATCATCAAAGCATACATTCCAACTCCGAGATGCTTACTCCAGTCCCTAGAAGGATTGCTGGAGCTTTGCATACTTATTAGCATCTTTCAGGATTGACAAAACCTTCCGGTTGTATCACATACAACCTTTCCTCAAGAAAATCGTCGAGGAAACAATGTTTGACATCCTATCTGCAAGATTTCATAAATAATGCAGTAATCACTAATATAATTCCAACAGACTCTTAGCATCGCTACGAGTGAGAAAGTCTCATCGTAGTCAACTCCTTGAACTTGTCGGAAAACATCTTAACGACAAGTCGAGCTTTCTTAATGGTAATACTTACCATCATTGTCCGTCTTCCTTTTAAAATCCATCTGCACTCAACAGCCTTACGACCATCGAGCTGTTCTGCCAAAGTCTACACTTTGTTTTCATATATGGATCCTCTCTCGGATTATATGGCCTCGAGCCATTTTGGAATCCGGGCCCACCATCGCTTCTCCATAGCTCGCAGGTTCATTGTTGTCTAGCAACATGACTTCCAAGACAGGATTACGTACCACTCAGAAGTAGTACGCATCCTTGTCATCCTACGAGGTTTGGTAGTGACTTGATCTGAAGTTTCATGATCACTATCATAAGCTTCCACTTCAATTGGTGTAGGTGCCACAGGAACAACTTCCTGTGCCCTGCCACACACTAGTTGAAGAGACGGTTCAATAACCTCATCAAGTCTCCACCACCCTCCCACTCAATTCTTTCGAGAGAAACTTTTCTCGAGAAAGGACCCGATTGTAGAAACAATCCCTTATTGCTTTCGGATCTGAGACAGGAGGTATACCCAAATGTTTTGGGTGTCCTATGAAGATGCATTTATCCGCTTTGGGTTCGAGCTTATCAGCCTGAAACTTTTTCAAGCGTCGCAGCCCCAAACTTTTAAGAAATGACAGCTTAGGTTTCTCTAAACCATAGTTCATACGGTGTCATCTCATCGGAATTACGTGGTGCCCTATTTAAAGTGAATGTGGTTGTCTTTAATGCCTAACCCATAAACTATTGTGGTAATTCGATAAGAGACATCATGGTATGCATCATATCCAATAGGGTGCAGATATGATGTTCGGACACACCATCACACTATGGTGTTCCAGGCTGTATTAGTTGTGAAACAATTTCCACAATGTCTTAATTCTGTGCCAAACTCGTAACTCAGATATTCATCTCTATGATCATATCATAGATCTTTTATCCTCTTGTCATGACGATCTTTCAACTTCACCCTGAAATTACTTGAACCTTTCAATAATTCAGACTCGTGATTCATCAAGTAACTATACTCAACATCTACTCAAATCATCTATGAAGAACATAACGATATCCACTACATGCCTCAGCACTCATTGGACTGCACACATCAAAATGTATTACTTCCAACAAGTTGGTTTCTAGTTCCATTTTACTGAAAACGAGGCTTTCAGTCATCTTGCCCATGTGGTATGATTTGCATGTCTCAAGTGATTCAAGATCAAGTGAGTCCAAACGGTCCATTTGCATGGAGGTTCTTCATGCATATACACCAATAGACATGGTTCGCATGTCTCAAACTTTTCAAAAACGAGTGAGCCCAAAGATCCATCAACATGGAGCTTCTTCATGCGTTTTATACCGATATGACTTACGTGGCAGTGCCACAAATAGGTGGTACTATCATTACTATCTTTTGGCATGAACATGTTTATCACTACGATCGAGATTCAATAAACCATTCATTTCAGGTGTAAGACCATTGAAGGTATTATTCAAATAAACAGAGTAACCATTATTCTCCTTAAATGAATAACCATATCGCGATAGACATAATCTAATCATGTCTATGCTCAACGCAAACACCAATCTCGATGGTAGAAGGAGCGTACAATATTTGATTATATCAACATTGGAAATACTTCCAACACATATCATCAGCTCACCTTTAGCTAGTCTCCGTTTATTCCGTAGCTTTTATTTCGAGTTACTAACACTTAGCAACCGAACCGGTATCTAATACCCTGGTGCTACTAGGAGTACTAGTAAAGTACACATCAACACAATGTATATCCAATATACTTCTATCGACCTTGCCAGCCTTCTAATCTACCAAGTATCTAGGGTAATTCTGCTCCAGTGGCTGTTCCCCTTATTACAGAAGCACTTAGTCTCGGGTTTGGGTTCAACCTTGGGTTTCTTCATTAGAGCAGCAGCTGATTTGCCGTTTCATGAAGTATCCCTTCTTTCCCTTGCCCTTCTTGAAACTAGTGGTTTTACCAACCATCAACAATTGATGCTCCTTCTTGATTTCTACTTTTGCGGTGTCAAACATCGCGAATATCTCAAGGATCATCATATATGTCCCCGATATATTATAGTTCATCACGAAGCTCTAGTAGCTTGGTGGTAATGACTTCGGAGAAACATCACTATCTCATCTGGAAGATCAACTCCAACTCGATTCAAATGATTGTTGTACTCAGACAATCTGAGCACAAGCTCAACAATTGAGCTTTTCTCCCTTAGTTTGCAGGCTAAGAAAAACGTCGGAGGTCTTATACCTCTTGACGTGGGCACGAGCCTGAAATCCCAATTTCAGCCCTCGAAACATCTCATATGTTTCGTGACGTTTCAAAACCGTCTTCGGTGCCTCAATTCTAAACCGTTTAACTGAACTATCACGTAGTTATCAAAATGTGTATGTCAGATGTTCGCAACATCCATAGACAACGTTCGAGGTTCAGCACACTGAGCGGTGCATTAAGGACATAAGCCTTCTATGAAGTAATGAGGACAATCCTCAGTTTACGGACCTAGTCCGCATAATTGCTACTATCAACTTTCAACTAAATTTTATCTAGGAACATATCTAAACAGTAGAACTGAAGCGCGAGCTACGACATAATTTGCGAAGATCCTTTGACTATGTTCAGGATAATTAAGTTCATCTTATGAACTCCCACTTAGATAGACATCCCTCTAGTCATCTAAGCGATTACATGATCCGAGTCAACTAGGCCGTGTCCGATCATCACGTGAGACGAACTAGTCAACGTCGGTGAACATCTTCATGTTGATCGTATCTTCTATACGACTCATGCTCGACCTTTCGGTCTTCTGTGTTCCGAGGCCATGTCTGTACATGCTAGGCTCGTCAAGTTAACCCTAAGTGTTTTGCATGTGTAAAACTGTCTTACACCCGTTGTATGTGAACGTAAGGATCTATCACACCCGATCATCACGGCGTGCTTCGAAATGACGAACTGTAGCAACGGTGCACAGTTAGGGGAGAACACTTCTTGAAATTGTTGTAAGGTATCATCTTATTTACTACCGTCGTTCTAAGCAAATAAGATGTATAAACATGATAAACATCACATGCAATCAAATAGTGACATGATATGGCCAATATCATATTGCTCCTTTTGATCTCCATCTTCGGGGCTCCATGATCATCATCGTCACCGGCATGACACCATGATCTCCATCATCATGATCTCCATCATCGTGTCTTCATGAAGTTGTCACGTCATCTATTACTTCTACTACTACAGCTAACGGTTAGCAATAAAGTAAAGTAATTACATGACGTTTATGTTGACACGCAGGTCATGAATAAATTAAGACAACTCCTATGGCTCCTACCAGTTGTCATACTCATCGACATGCAAGTCGTGATTCCTATTACAAGAACATGATCAATCTCATACATCACATATATCATTCATCACATCCTTTTGGCCATATCACATCACATAGCATACCCTGCAAAAACAAGTTAGACGTCCTCTAATTGTTGTTTGCATGTTTTACGTGGCTGCTATGGGTTTCTAGCAAGAACGTTTCTTACCTACGCAAAGACCACAACGTGATATGCCAATTGCTATTTACCCTTCATAAGGACCCTTTTCATCGAATCCGATCTGACTAAAGTAGGAGAGACAGACACCCGCTAGCCACCTTATGCAACTAGTGCATGTCAGTCGGTGGAACCTGTCTCACGTAAGAGTACGTGTAAGGTCGGTCCGGGCCGCTTCATCCCACGATGCCGCCGAATCAAGATAAGACTAGTAACGGCAAGCATATTGAACAAAATCAACGCCCACAACTACTTTGTGTTCTACTCGTGCATAGAAACTACGCATAAACCTGGCTCTGAAACCACTGTTGGGGAACGTAGCAGAAATTCAAAATTTTCCTACGTGTCACCAAGATCTATCTATGGAGAGACTAGCAACGAGGGGAAGGAGAGTGCATCTACATACCCTTGTAGATCGCTAAGCGGAAGCATTCAAGTGAACGGGGTTGATGGAGTCGTACTCGTCGTGATTCAAATCACCGATGACCAAGTGCCGAACGCACGGCACCTCCGCGTTCAACACACGTGCAGCCCGGTGACGTCTCCCACGCCTTGATCCAGCAAGGAGAGAGGGAGAGGTTGAGGAAGACTCCATCCAGCAGCAGCACAACGGCGTGGTGGTGATGGAGGAGCGTGGAAATCCTGCAGGGCTTCGCCAAGCACCACAGAAGAGGAGGGAGAGAGAGATGCAGGGCTGCACCAACGAGAGATCGAATCGCGTGTGTTATGGGCAGCCCTAGGCCTCATATATATAGGGGAAGGGGAGGGGCTGCGCCCCCTCTAGGGTTACCACCCCTAAGGGGGGCGGCAGCCCTAGATGGCAAAGGGGGTGGCGGCCAAGAGGGGAGAGGGGAGGGAGGCGCAGCTAGATGGGCCCTAAGGCCCATCCCCTTTAGGGTTTGCCCCCTTCCCACCTCTTAGGCGCCATGGGCCCTTCTGGGAGGCGCACCAGCCCACTAAGGGGCTGGTCCCTTACCACTCTTGGCCCATGCAAGCCTCCGGGGTTGGTGGCCCCACTTGGTGGACCCCCGGGACCCTCCCGGTGGTCCCGGTACATTACCGATAAACCCCGAAACTCTTCCTGTGACCAAAACAGGACTTCCCATATATAAATCTTTACCTCCGGACCATTCCGGAACTCCTCGTGACGTCCGGGATCTCATCCTGGACTCCGAACAACATTCGGTAACCACATACAAGCTTCCTTTATAACCCTAGCCTCATCGAACCTTAAGTGTGTAGACCCTACGGGTTCGGGAGACATGCAGACATGACCGAGACGTTCTCCGGTCAATAACCAACAGCGGGATCTGGATACCCATGTTGGCTCCCACATGTTCCACGATGATCTCATCGAATGAACCACGATGTCAAGGACTTAATCAATCCCGTATTCAATTCCCTTTGTCTAGCGGTACGATACTTGCCCGAGATTCGATCGTCGGTATCCCGATACCTTGTTCAATCTCGTTACCGGCAAGTCTCTTTTACTCGTTCCGTAACACATCATCCCATGATCAACTCCTTGATCACATTGTGCACATTATGATGATGTCCTACCGAGTGGGCCCAGAGATACCTCTCCGTTTACACGGAGTGACAAATCCCAGTCTCGATTCGTGCCAACCCAACATATACTTTCGGAGATACCTGTAATGTACCTTTATAGCCACCCAGTTACGTTGTGACGTTTGGCACACCCAAAGCACTCCTACGGTATCCGGGAGTTGCACAATCTCATGGTCTAAGGAAATGATACTTGACATTAGAAAAGCTTCAGCATACGAACTACACGATCTAGTGCTATGCTTAGGATTGGGTCTTGTCCATCACATCATTCTCCTAATGATGTGATCCCGTTATCAACGACATCCAATGTCCATGGTCAGGAAACCGTAACCATCTATTGATCAACGAGCTAGTCAACTAGAGGCTCACTAGGGACATGGTGTTGTCCATGTATCCACACATGTATCTGAGTTTCCTATCAATACAATTATAGCATGGATAATAAACGATTATCATGAACAAGGAAATATAATAATAATAATCAATTTATTATTGCCTCTAGGGCATATTTCCAACATTTACGACGAACTCTTTTACCACCTCCATAATCGAGAAAATTTCTTAGTCCACTAGTTACTAAGGATAACTTTGACCGCTGTCCCGTGATCCATTCTTGGATCACTCTTGTACCCCTTGACTGACTCATGGCAAGGCACACTTCAGGTGCGGTACACAGCATAGCATACTGTAGAGCCTACGTCTTAAGCATAGGGGACGACCTTCGTCCTATCTCTCTATTCTTCCGTGGTCGAGCTTTAAGTCTTAACTTCATACCTTACAAATCAGGCAAGAACTCCTTCTTTGACTGATCCATCTTGAACACCTTCAAGATCATGTAAAGGTATGTGCTCATTTGAAAGTACCATTAAGCGTTCTGATCTATCCTTATAGATCTTGATGCTCAATGTTCAAGTAGCTTAATCCAGGCTCTCCATTGAAAACACTTTCCAAATAACCCTATATGCTTTCTAGAAATTCTACGTCATTTCTGATCAACAATATGTCAACAACATATATTTATCAGAAATTCTATAGTGCTCCCACTCACTTCTTTGGAAATACAAGTTTCTCATAAACTTTGTATAAACCCAAAATCTTTGATCATCTCATCAAAGCGTACATTCCAACTCCGAGATGCTTACTCCAGTCCTTAGAAGGATTGCTGGAGCTTTGCATACTTATTAGCATCTTTCAGGATTGAAAAAACCTTCCGGTTGTATCACATACAACCTTTCCTCAAGAAAATTGTCGAGGAAACAATGTTTTGACATCCTTTCTGCAAGATTTCATAAATAATGCAGTAATCGCTAATATAATTCCAACAGACTCTTAGCATCGCTACGAGTGAGAAAGTCTCATCGCAGTCAATTCCTTGAACTTGTCGGAAAACATCTTAACGACAAGTCGAGCTTTCTTAATGGTGACATTTACCTTCATTGTTCGTCTTCCTTTTAAAATCCATCTGTACCCAACAGCCTTACGACCATCAAGTAGTTCTTCCAAAGTCTACACTTTGTTTTCATATATGGATCCCCTCTCGGATTTTATGGCCTCGAGCCATTTATCGGAATCTAGGCCCACCATCGCTTCTCCATAGCTCGTAGGTTCATTGTTGTCTAGCAACATGACTTCCAAGACAAGATTACGTACCACTCTGAAGTAGTGCGCATCCTTGTCATCCCACGAGGTTTGGGAGTGACTTGATCCGAAGTCTCATGATCAATATCATAAGCTTCCACTTCAATTGGTGTAGGTGCCACAGGAACAACTTCCTGTGCCCTGCCACACACTAGTTGAAGAGACGGTTCAATAACCTCACCAAGTCTCCACCATCCTCCCACTCAATTCTTTCGAGAGAAACTTTTCCTCGAGAAAGGACCCGATTCTAGAAACAATCCCTTATTGCTTTCGGATCTGAGACAGGAGGTATACCCAACTGTTTTGGGTGTCCTATGAAGATGCATTTATCCGCTTTGGGTTCGAGCTTATCAGTCTGAAACTTTTCCACATAAGCGTCGCAGCCCCAAACTTTTAAGAAATGACAGCTTAGGTTTCTCTAAACCATAGTTCATACGGTGTCATCTCATCGGAATTAGGTGGTGCCCTATTTAAAGTGAATGTGGTTGTCTTTAATGCCTAACCCATAAACTATCGTGGTAATTCGATAAGAGACATCATGGTACGCATCATATTCAATAGGGTGCAGTTATGATGTTCGAACACACCATCACACTATGGTGTTCCAGGCTGTATTAGTTGTGAAACAATTTCCGCAATGTCTTAATTCTGTGCCAAACTCGTAATTCAGATATTCATCTCTATGATCATATCATAGATCTTTTTATCCTCTTGTTACGATGATCTTTCAACTTCACCCTGAAATTACTTGAACCTTTCAATAATTCAGACTCGTGATTCATTAAGTAAATATACTCAATATCTACTCAAATCATCTGTGAAGTAAGAACATAACGATATCCACTACACGCCTCAGCACTCATTGGACTGCACACATCAAAATGTATTTCTTCCAACAAGTTGCTTTCTAGTTCCATTTTACTAAAAACGAGGCTTTCAGTCATCTTGCCCATGTGGTATGATTTGCATGTCTCAAGTGATTCAAAATCAAGTGAGTTCAAATGGTCCATTTGCATGGAGTTTCTTCATGCATATACACCAATAGACATGGTTCGCATGTCTCAAACTTTTCAAAAATGAGTGAGCCCAAAGATCCATCAACATGGAGCTTCTTCATGCGTTTTATACCGATATGACTTACGTGGCAGTGCCACAAGTAGGTGGTACTATCATTACTATCTTTTGGCATGAACATGTGTATCACTACGATCGAGATTCAATAAACCATTCATTTTAGGTGTAAGACCATTTGAAGGTATTATTCAAATAAACAGAGTAACCATTATTCTCCTTAAATGAATAACCGCATTGCGATAGACATAATCCAATCATATCTATGCTCAACGCAAACACCAATCTTGATGGTAGAGGGAGCGGACGATATTTGATCAACCTTGGAAATACTTCCAACACATATCGTCATCTCACCTTTAGCTAGTCTCCGTTTATTCAGTAGCTTTTATTTCGAGTTACTTAGCAACCGAACCGGTATCTAATACCCTGGTGCTACTAGGAGTACTAGTAAAGTACACAACAACACAATGTATATCCAATATACTTCTATCGACCTTGCCAGCCTTCTCATCTACCAAGTATCTAGGGTAATTCTGCTCCAGTGGCTGTTCCCCTTATTACAGAAGCACTCAGTCTCGGGTTTGGGTTCAACCTTGGGTTTCTTCACTAGAGCAGCAGCTGAATTGCCGTTTCATGAAGTATCCCTTTGTGCCCTTGCCCTTCTTGAAACTAGTGGTTTCGCCAACCATCAACAATTGATGCTCCTTCTTGATTTCTACTTTTGTGGTGTCAAACATCGCGAATATCTCAAGGATCATCATATATGTCCCTGATATATTATAGTTCATCATGAAGCTCTAGCAGCTTGGTGGTAATGACTTCGGAGAAACATCACTGTCTCATCTGGAAGATCAACTCCCACTTGATTCAAATGATTGTTGTACTCAGACAATCTAAGCACAAGCTCAACAATTGAGTTTTTCTCCCTTAGTTTGCAGGCTAAGAAAATCGTCGGAGGTCTTATACCTCTCGACGTGGGCACGAGCCTGAAATCCCAATTTCAGCCCTCAAAACATCTCATATGTTTCGCGACGTTTCAAAACGTCTTTGGTGCCTCAATTCTAAACCGTTTAACTGAACTATCACGTAGTTAACAAAATGTGTATGTCAGATGTTCGCAACATCCATAGACGACGTTCGAGGTTCAGCACACTAAGCGGTGCATTAAGGACATAAGCCTTCTATGAAGCAATGAGGACAATCCTCAGTTTACGAACCTAGTCCGCACAATTGCTACTATCAACTTTCAACTAATTTTTCTCTAGGAACATATCTAAACAGTAGAACTAAAGCGCGAGCTACGACATAATTTGCAAAATCCTTTTGACTATGTTCAGGATAATTAAGTTCATCTTATGAACTCCCACTCAGATAGACATCCCTCTAGTCATCTAAGTGATTACATGATCCGAGTCAACTAGGCCGTGTCCGATCATCACGTGAGACGGACTAGTCAACATCGGTGAACATCTTCATGTTGATCGTATCTGCCATACGACTCATGCTCGACCTTTCGGTCTTCTGTGTTCCGAGGCCATGTGTGTACATGCTAGGCTCGTCAAGTTAACCTAAGTGTTTTGCATGTGTTCCGAGGCCATGTCTGTACATGCTAGGCTCGTCAACACCCGTTGTATATGAACGTATGAATCTAACACCCGATCATCACGTGGTGCTTCGAAACTACGAACTGTCGCAACGGTGCACAGTTAGGGGGAACACTTTCTTGAAATTTTAATGAGAGATCATCTTATTTACTACCGTCGTTCTAAGCAAATAAGATGTATAAACATGATAAACATCACATGCAATCAAATAATAGTGACATGATATGGCCAATATCATATAGCTCCTTTGATCTCTATCTTGGGGCTCCATGATCATCATCGTCACCGGCATGACACCATGATCTCCATCATCATGATCTCCATCATCGTGTCTTCATGAAGTTGCCTCGCCAACTATTACTTCTACTACTATGGCTAACGGTTAGCAATAAAGTAAAGTAATTACATGACGTTTAAGTTGACACGCAGGTCATAAATAAATAAAGACAACTCCTATGGCTCCTGCCGGTTGTCATACTCATCGACATGCAAGTCGTGATTCCTATTACAAGAACATGATCAATCTCATACATCACATATATCATTCATCACATCCTTTGGCCATATCACATCACATAGCATACCCTGCAAAAACAAGTTAGACGTCCTCTAATTGTTGTTTGCATGTTTTACGTGGCTGCTATGGGTTTCTAGCAAGAACGTTTCTTACCTACGCAAAGACCACAACGTGATATGCCAATTTCTATTTACCCTTCATAAGGACCCTTTTCATCGAATCCGATCCGACTAAAGTAGGAGAGACAGACACCCGCCAGCCACCTTATGCAACTAGTGCATGTTTGTCGGTGGAACCGGTCTCACGTAAGAGTACGTGTAAGGTTGGTCCGGGCCGCTTCATCCCACGATGCCGCCGAATCAAGATTGGACTAGTAACGGTAAGCATATTGAACAAAATCAACGCCCACAACTACTTTGTGTTCTACTAGTGCATAGAATCTACGCAATAGACCTAGCTCTGATACCACTGTTGGGGAACGTAGCAGAAATTCAAAATTTTCCTACGTGTCACCAAGATCTATCTATGGAGAGACCAGCAACGAGGGGAAGGAGAGTGCATCTACATACCCTTGTAGATCGCTAAGCGGAAGCGTTCAAGTGAACGGGGTTGATGGAGTCGTACTCATCGTGATTCAAATCACCGATGACCAAGTGCCGAACGCACGGCACCTCCGCGATCAACACACGTACAGCCCGGTGACGTCTCCCACGCCTTGATCCAGGAAGGAGAGAGGGAGAGGTTGAGGAAGACTCCATCCAGCAGCAGCACAACGGCGTGGTGGTGGTGGAGGAGCGTGGCTATCCTGCAGGGCTTCACCAAGCACCACAGAAGAGGAGGGAGAGAGAGATGCAGGGCTGCACCAACGAGAGATCGAATCGCGTGTTATGGGAAGCCCTATGCCTCACTATATATAGGGGAGAGGGAGGAGGGTGCGCCCCCTCTAGGGTTCCCACCCCTAGGGGGGCGGCATCCCTAGATGGCAAAAGGGGGTGGCGGCCAAGAGGGGAGAGGGGAGGGAGGCGCAGCTAGATGGGCCCTAAGGCCCATCCCCTTTAGGGTTTGCCCCCTTCCCACCTCTTAGGCGCCATGGGCCCTTGTGGGAGGTGCACCAGCCCACTAAGGGGCTGGTCCCTCACCACTCTTGGCCCATGCAAGCCTCCGGGGTTGGTGGCCCCACTTGGTGGACTCCCGGGACCCTCCCGGTGGTCCCGGTACGTTACCGATAAATCCCGAAACTCTTCCGGTGACCAAAACAGGACTTCCCATATATAAATCTTTACCTCCGGACCATTCTGGAACTCCTCGTGATGTCCGGGATCTCATCCGGGACTCCGAACAACATTCGGTAACCACATACAAACTTCCTTTATAACCCTAGCGTCATCGAACCTTAAGTGTGTAGACCCTACGGGTTCGGGAGACATGCAGACATGACCAAGACGTTCTCCGGTCAATAGCCAATAGCTGGATCTGGATACCCATGTTGGCTCCCACATGTTCCACGATGATCTCATCGGATGAACCACGATGTCAAGGACTCAATCAATCCCGTATACAATTCCCTTTGTCTATCGGTACGATACTTGCCCGAGATTCGATCGTCGGTATCCCGATACCTTGTTCAATCTCGTTACTGGCAAGTCTCTTTACTCGTTCCGTAACACATCATCCCGTGATCAACTTCTTGATCACACTGTGCACATTATGATGATGTCCTACCGAGTGGGCCCAGAGATACCTCTCCGTTTACACGGAGTGACAAATCCAAGTCTCGATTCGTGCCAACCCAACAGACACTTTCGGAGATACCTGTAATGTACCTTTATAGCCACCCAGTTATGTTGTGACGTTTGGCACACCCAAAGCACTCCTACGGTATCCGGGAGTTGCACAATCTCATGGTCTAAGGAAATGATACTTGACATTAGAAAAGCTATAGCATACGAACTACATGATCTAGTGCTATGCTTAGGATTGGGTCTTGTCCATCACATCATTCTCCTAATGATGTGATCCTGTTATCAACGACATCCAATGTCCATGGTCAGGAAACCGTAACCATCTATTGATCAACGAGCTAGTCAACTAGAGGCTCACTAGGGACATGGTGTTGTCTATGTATCCACACATGTATCTGAGTTTCCTATCAATACAATTATAGCATGGATAATAAACGATTATCATGAACAAGGAAATATAATAATAATCAATTTATTATTGCCTCTAGGGCATATTTCCAACATCAACTGTGGTTCGTAAGAGTAAGGCTAGAACACCTACACCCCCTGAGCAAATTAAAGTTGGACCTAGAATTGCTATGGTTAAAGATCTCCTGGTCGATAATATTGATGGGCATGTTATTTACTCCTGTGGTGAAGCCGCTAGAATTTCTAGACCCGATACTAAAAATAAACATAGACCTGTTGTTGGCATGCCTGTTGTTTGTGTTAAAATAGGAGATCATTATTATCATGGATTATGTGATATGGGTGCTAGCTAGTGTCAGTGCAATACCTTATACTTTATAGAAAGAAATTATGCATGATATTGCACCTGCTGAGATAGAAGATATTGATTTTACTATTAAGCTTGCCAATAGAGATACTATTTCACTAGTTGGGATTGTTAGAGATGTTGAAGTCTTGTGTGGGAAAATTAAATACCCTACTGATTTTCTTGATCTTGGTTCCCCACAAGATGAATTTTTTCCCATTATATTTGGTAGACCCTTCTTGAATACTGTTAATGCTAGGTGACTTCCAAACCTTCACAAACTCGTTCACTCGGCGATCCACAATTTCCTCTTGGATGCTCTAGACCATGACGCCTAACCGTCTAGAAGATGCATAGTCTTCAAAGGTAACAAGCGTCGGATCCACATAGGAACAATCTCTTTAGTGATGCTCAATCACTTTGGGTTTGTAGGTGTTTGGGTTTGTGTTTTCCTCACTTGATGATTTTCGCTCAAAGTCCTCGGAGGATGAGATGCTCTCAATGACAAGTGCCAGTTTCTCTCGGAGCAGCCAACCATCTAGTGGTTGTAGGGGGCGGCTACTTATAGCCTAGGGAGTATCCCGACATGATAAGACATAAATGCCCTTCAATGATATGACCTTTAGGTGGATAAGATATTTTGGGACAGCTAGCGCATAGCACAGCAACAGTCGGAAATTTGGCTATCAAACTCCTCAGGGCTATCATGTTCCTCACTTGTAGACAATCCGCACTGGCAAATTCCTAACTCCTCAGTCAGAACAAATTCCTCAGAGACCAGAAGATCTTCATCTCTATCACTAAAGAAATTGACTGAACTGTATGAGATTTTCAATGGCTTCACTCGAAAGGATTGGTAGGTGTAGGATTTTGAGATGAGTATCACTTGGAAACTTTTCCTTAGTTTTTTCTCGACCCCCTTTAATAGTACGGTGTTTCCTATGACTCAAGAAAGAGAAAAACGAAACTATGAAAACAAAAGACTTCACACTTCATGTTCCTCCCATGAACATAGAGTCTTCACGGTCACACTAATTTCTTCACTTTCAAAATCTTCAGAAAGCCAAAGTCTTCAGTTGAAGACATTCATTTTTAGGGGTCAAATTTCTCTGTAAATATCAAACTCCTCATAGACTTATAGACCTGTGTACACTCACAAACACATTAGTTCCTTAACCTATAAGTCTTCAATACACCAAAATCACTAAGGGGCACTAGATGCACTTACAAAAAGTACATCATTTTTTTGTGTAGCTCAGACCAAAACATATTTGGTCATGAATTTTTACAGAGATGTAGTATGCTTATGCAGGTTCATGGGTATATTTCATTTTTTTGAAACTTCAAAAATATGATTTTCAGATTTTTCAAAAAAACAAGCTCCATGGAGCTCGACCTCAAAAAATCGGCCCCCCTCATAATACATGCATAAAACACATATCTTTTACATCCACTATAAACCATATTTCTTTTACAAAGACAAGAAGTTTTGCTTCACTCGCCAAAGCTACAAAAACACTACATCACACTTTCTGCATGTGTAAAACTCATTTAATGACTCAAGGCATTTTATGTCCTACCAGATTATAAAAGACTACAAAACCAGTTCCAGGAAGCAATTAAACTTGGCATACAAAAAACAACAAATTTAGTTTCACACTCCGAAGCATAGCTCCATGACAATCCTTGACATGTAAAGGAAAATTTATGAGTCATCCAATGCTCTACTGATGCCATTTGTGTTACCAATTATTACAATGATACAAAACTAGTCTTCAGGAAACAATAAGATGGAGTATGGGACATGCCAATCTGATTTATATCTAACAACTCGTACAAGATAACAAAATGGATTTCACAAAAACAATAAGATGGAGCGCGGGTGATCAAGCCGATCGCGAGCGAGTCAGGGAGGCCGCTTGGTGTAGGTAGGGTGGCGGCGGAGTCCGAGATGAAGCCGGCAACGGCGGACGGCATGGGACGACGTGCGGACAAGCGCATCAGCACCGGCACCCGGGCTGCCAAAGCAATGTCGGCGCCCAGGCAGCGAGGCCCGAGCGACCAACGTAGCACCAGCGCCCGAGCTCGAGGCAGCCGACGAGCCTGACGCAGCCGGCCCGACGCAGTCGGGGACGATGCCGGCGAGGCAGACCGCAAGGCCGCCGTTCCTACGCAGCGGAGACGGGTGGTGATGGAGAGGTCCCGGTCGGAGCAGGGCCGCGACGGCCTGCGCAAGGCGACGGGCGGGCGGATGCGCGGGCGACGGCCATGAGGGCCGCCTGTCGCGCGAGGCCGCCGGGTTGGTGAAGAAGCTGACCGTTCGCGCCGGTGTTGGAGTAGAGGCGCACGGGGGTCAACGGCGGCGGCGGGCGACGCAAACGGATCTTAGATCGGAAAACCAAAAAGTAAAATGTCGATCAAGATGACCAGTGGGAGAGAGAAAAACCCGGAGTAAGGGCTCGGGAAAACGACTCTCTAGGGCAGCCGATCAACACGACTAGCGGATGAATCCTAGGTACGGGCTGCGTGGCCCCCGGTGGCAGTCATGGAGGCCGACAGCTCCGGGGCGGCGCGCGGGGCGGAAGCAGCGGCGGCTAGGGTTTGGATCCGTTAGGTTGATACCATGTTAGAAGGGATAGAGAGGAATAAAGAGGGACTGGCGGAATATGATTGATGTATTATTGAGCCTCGATGACGCTATATATTGAGGACAATACTTGAAGGGCAAGACGCCTCTCCTAAAGATAAGGTAGGAGACATATTACAAATCCTAGACTACCAAATACACATATGTCTCTAACACCCGATGAGGAGATGACAGTTAGATAGTCTCTTTTTTTTGCGAAAGGGACCTAGACAACATTAAAATTAAGCAGTGGTACAAAGCACCCCAAGAAAAAGGAAAATTACATCAACACCCTAGGAACAATAATCCAGCAACCACCAACGCGGGACGAGGACGCGCCGCCATCGCCATCGCCACTGCTCCCTTCGGGAGCAGGTGATAACCTTGATCATGCGCACTGACAGTTGTATAGTCTCAACCACGACCATGGATACCATGGATGGAACCACGAGTTAAGATGTTAGGCATCCAGGTAAGAATATGTAAGTACATTAAAGATAACGTCTGACCATGAATCTGGAGCAGAAATTCAAGTGAAGACGAGTCTAACTTAATTTTTTATACATTCTATTTATGCAACCCCAAAAAGTTGGCATGAGGAATCATCTTGACACAATCACCATGAGAAAAATGACATGGATGCTTTGCATATAACACTAGCTCATTTGATCTAAAAATATAACGCTAGCTCAAATATAAGGCAGCAAAACCAACCAAGGTAACATGCACAAGTTAAAAGCAAGTGTTTTTTTTTTTCATAATAAAAGAATGTGCGGTGGATGGGGCTCTTTTCCCCCTTTCCTTTAATATATGATACACACACTCGTGTGTATCCTCAAAAAGAAAGAATAAAAAAAGAATGTGGTGTTCACTGTAAGCATTTGACAATGATTAGATTCTAGTCCTTGAGCACACGCCATGCTTTTGTTTTTTGAACTGATCACACGCCATGCTTGCCATCGCAACAAAGTATTCTTTTTTGACGACGGCAAATGTCTTGGCAGGGCTCTAGAGCGAACATCTTACGTTTTCCAGGGTTCATACGGTAAATAGACCCGGACAGGCCAGGCGAGCTCTCAGCAGGCCTAAGAGGATGGGCCATGGGAATTAACGGGCCCAAGTGTCGTGGGCCGCAAAACAAAATAAATTCGCCGTTGCCGGGGATCGAACCCGGGTCACCCGCGTGACAGGCGGGAATACTTACCACTATACTACAACGACTTCTTGGCTTTTTAATGCTCAATTAAGTATACTTAGAAGTGCTGACTACCCACAGAACGTTCTCCATTGCCGTGGTTCAGTTTTCGTGCGTGCTCCACATCACGCTGATTGCATGCTCCGGAGTAAATCGTCTCTCGTGAGCCCAATGAGTGAGAGGGACAGTACTGAGGTGTTGACTCAACTTGCTCAGGAAAGAGGAGACACTCACATAATTTCCATCAAACATGGAGAGAAGCAATGGTTCCAGAAACAAGCAGAGCGAGGATGTTCGGCCCCAGAAAGAAGAACATCCCTCGGTGTGACCTCAAGGCTCAAGCTGACTGTTGCAGCCTTCGGCGGACAATATTCAAGTTTGACGGCATGATCTCGTGTTCCCGGCCGGCGTTAAGTTCTAGCTTTATCGCGCAAAACCTAGATGTTGGCATGTTCTCTCGATGAACCCGACACTGTTATACTGCCAGAAAACGAATCTTTGGATAAATTTTGTTGTTTCCATATGATAATTCAGATACAGTTGTTACTAATGACGCCGGCGAGTATTTGGAACCTTTGAAAGATGCGATGTTGCGGATATTGATTCTACTCCCAGTCAACTTTGATCCACTCACTCCATATTCTATGTTGATATTTGTGCGCCTCCATATACCTTTGAAAACAATCAGATGTACATAGTTGCCCATGTGTTCCATATGCATGCTTCTTTTTTCTTTAGTTGGTAGCACTATTTTTTCCCTAGAAAATGCTTATATCTCTCACGAGTGTTTGCTAATTGGGGTTGCCTGCCTAGTTACATGAGAGGGCCGCCCCCTAAGGAAACTATGGTAAATATTTTAGTATTTTTCTAGCGATTATACCAGTGCATTGATTATTTGAGTGTGTTTTATAGCATTTTATATGAGGTTTTGAATTATCCTCCTTTTATAATTATTCAAATGATGTTTATGCAATAATTGTGATGCACACTACAACTCGTTATTACAGTTCACTAAACTGGGTTGCCCCCCTCCTCCTCCCATGCACACGCGATGGTCAACAAGCTTCTCCATCGCCTTTCTTGGCGGCACATCTGAATGGCGCTCAGTTGTACTCACTCTTAATAGACAATTAGGACAGTTGCTTCTACGAATGCCGACGAGAAGATCGAGGGGGGGCCCATCTTCGGCTGGGAGAGAAGGTTTCGATGGGAAGAAAACTCGTCCTTATGGATTGTGATGTGGGTGTCGGATCATAGATATTCCCTCACATGTGACGCCTGTCCTTGGCATCGAGCGGATATCACCGTCATTGGGGTTGTCCACTTTGCTATCACCGGCAAGGAGGACACATAGGACAAAGAGGAGAGGTCGGGTGGCGAGTGTTGCATTGTTATGGAGGTCACAACCATCATTCTCAAGCCAAAGGGAAATTCAGTAGAGGGTCTTGGTTGACAAGGAGAATCAAGAATAAAAATATGGGCGAAGAGCTACAAGAATTCTAGGAGGACATGGAGTACCTCACGCTGACATCCTGTGTCTGGGAGTGGAGCTGCGGGTGTCCGGTCAACGAGGTAAGGGCATTGGCCTCTGATGGTTCACTATTTTTATACAGGAATCATGGCTGGCCGGAGCATGTTGCATGGTGTCATTCGTCTCCTTGCCAGTTGGGAGCACCTCACATTGACTCACCGGCGTTTGCTCGCTCCAGTGAGCAAACTGACCAACATGCACAACTCTCAGTCGACACGCTTTTTTGGGGGCGACAGGGTGAGAAGTGGGCCCACCACTGGGAGAGGGCAGAGCAATTTAAACGAGAGGACGGGAGATCTTATTGTGGTATGCAGGCCCACATAATAATCTACAGTTAAACTCCCCCTGAATTTGTAGGGTGGACCCATGCTAACTTCCTATTAAGCCTCCACCTAATCTATCCGCCCCAGAATTTCATGATGGGAGCTCCCTAATATCCTATTAAGCCTCCACCTAATCTCTTCTCCCGTTGAATTTCAAGGTGGGCTTTCCCTAATTTCTTATTAAGCCTTCACCTAATCTTCTAATGGGAACAAGAGGTGTTGCACCCTTTCCCAAACGGGAAAATACAACTAGTCGAATCGTGAGTGCACGATTTGCAAGCATGCACAATCTAGCCTCCCTCTTTTGTTAGTAATAGAGTTTGTGCATCTCATATGAGTAAGGTATAAAGTTGCCAAAAGCAAGAAAAATCACTCGAAGTTTGACAAGGTTCCCCTTAGTACTTCGCTAAAGCTTTTCTATAACAAACAAACCCACACGCCACTTTCCTCCTCTCCTCTCTTTCTCTCCCCCCGCTCTCTCTCTCTCTCTCGTCACACCCGTTCCCCCCTCCCCTCGACATCCACACCGCCTGCTCTAGAACCACCCACAGTTGAGCGGTGACGATGCGTTGAGACAACCGCGTGGGGTACTACCGTGTTTCCGTCCAGATCTGGAGTCCTAGGTGTGGGCGACCAGGCTCATCCAGATTTGGAGTCACCGCAGTCGAGGGCGTCTGTTTCCCCCCAGATCTGGAGCCAACATGATGATTGGTGATGGAGGAAAACAGCATACCGTCTCCGATGGCCACGTCTTACCACGACTGGCATCGGAGAAAGTAGTTGTTGCCTCCACATCGCCCTCCGCTGTCAACATCGAAGAAGGTAGGGGAAGAACTCGCCCTATTTTTTTCTAGAAAAATTAAGGTAAAAATTAGTTGATCTTTGAGTTGTGTTTATTTTATTTAATTGAGGGAAAACACTATACTTGTATATTACTATAGACTGATTGCAATCATTAGACATGGGGACATTAAGTATTGATGGGACACCAATTCCCTCAAAAAAGAAGTATTCATGGGATACTAGCCAACATTCCAAAGCCACTATGGAGATTGGAATTCATGCTCCACATTGTTACCAGAAATAGCACAAATGGTGTTACACTCAGCGCCTTTATAAATTTACACAATTGTGTAGCCAGTGAGCCAGTAGCAACCTCCAGCCAAAGACCTCAACTTTCTCTGGAACCTTAGCTCTCCAAATCACATCCCAAATATTCCAATTATATGTCGCACTTGAAGAACTAGAAGCAGGGGAATTGTACCTGAATTTGAGTTGGGTGGCGAGTCTATAAGCAAGTCATCTATCACGTAGAAGGGTGATTTATGTGAAATATCTCCTCTACATCAAAATCAGAAAATAGCCTAAGGACAAGGTTAATATTCCATTCATTTTTTATCGAGACAATCAATTGGTTAACCCATCTCAACCTTGAGTTTCTAGCGAATTTGGTAACCTGAGGCCATACTGTCTCAAAATCCACTTGTCTCCCTAAATCTGAATTTTTCGTCCATTCACTATACGCCATGTAATGCCTTCCTTGAGTATCTTAACTCCAAGCCACCGATGCATATGAGGAAATGACCATGTCCAGAAATCCACACGAGGATAATATTCTCATTTCAAGACTCTAGAACATAAACTATCCACCTTGTGAATCAGTCTCCACCCTTGCCTTGCCAAGAGATATTGGTTAAACATATGCATATCCCAGAATCCTAGAACACGTCCTCTCTTTTCTTTTACCAGTTGGTACTAGGAGAGCCAATGGACTTGTGATGTCCTTACTCATCGCCCCACCTAAAGTCCCAGATAATTTTTTCATACTTATAACAAAAGCCCAAGGACATTTGAAAAATCCAAAGAAGTAAGTGTGAAGCGCTTGAACCACTTACTTGATCAAGACATCTTTAGCTGCATGGGCCATATACTTTTCAGTCCAGTCCTTGCACATTTTTGTGAACCTTTCCATGATTGACTGAAATTCGAGGCAAATATCCTACCTTCTGGGGTTGGTAAACCCAAATATTTCCTCTCGAAAGTGGAAGCCACAACACCAAGGGTGACCTTTATCTCTTACTGGACATGGGGCAGGCAGTGTTCACTAAATAATAAAGAGCATTTAGCTGGGTTAAGAGGCTATCATGTACACCTTTGAAATAGATTTGGAGTGTCCTTCACTGCCCTCACCTCTCTTCCTACGGCCTTGAAGAACAAAAGTTTGTCATCAACAAACATTAGTTTAGAGACACCGAGCCCCCCCCCCCCCCCACAACAATTTTTATAGGCATTAACCTCCCTTCCAAGACCGGCTTTATTAAGATGCTTTCCCGACCATCTGCAACCAATAAGATGGTGCATTCAGTATGTGACTATAATATTCCTTCTCAGCTAGTGAGTACTCCTTATCATGGACCCAAAATCTTTCATGTCTAGGACTAAACATCCTGTTGCAGCACTCCCATCTTAGTGCAGTCATCAGCCAGGGACTTCAGTAGTTCCCTCCAGCGACGGTACTCTTTCCCATATCTACTCTTATCGGAAGGATTTCACGTTGCTATGCACATTGGTCTGTCGCCGTATTGCAGCCATAGAGGAAAGTGGTAGGAGCATATGTGTGTACAACTTTTCACTCTGAATAAATCACACCAACCCGACGATGCAACTGCACTTTTAACCTGACGGACACATTGCTATTTCCATACTGTTTATTATCGTATGTCCAGGATGGCCCTTATAGCCCCAATTATGAAGATAACACTAGAACAAGGCTTCTCTGAAATTGGTATTTTTCTCTCGGATATCCAAGCTACTGAAAAGTGCTCATGCTGCCACATCGTCTCATAAAAATCACCTATCATCAACAAGTGTTCATGAGCATCTGGCTTTATTCTTTTGAGTAAACTCCAGATGTGACATCTTCCTTACTCCTTAGGTTCACCATGTAGCCCGACACTTCGGGCCATGGGAATCATGATGAATTAAGACATCGATGTACCTCAGGTCATATGGCAGTCTTTTTATTTTAGTTCATTCATCTCAGAACAACGCAAGGCACCCTTGCCATCACCATCATGCACAATACAATTCTGGTGGCCTAGTATCTACCTAAGATTATTGAAACTCTTTTCACATTGCAGAGTTTCAGAAAGTAAAACGATCATCAAGTGGTATATGCGCGCACGAGGCAAACTAGCTCTTCAACTATCCGGGATTGCCCGAGGCCCCAACAGTTCTAGATTGGGTGACTAATTTCTCCTGACAGGTGCCTTCCCTATCACATGTCATTCATCAGCAACCCATGGGCCGCTAGCTTCCTTACCGCCTAACACACCTATGTTGCTCATGCCACCTCCATTACCCTCACCACATGCCTTCTTGTTCAGACCAGGACCCTTGTAACTTGGTGTCGCCACAAACTCACTACCAGACTCACTGTCACGTCCCATGTGTTTACCCAACACTGCCCCGGTGTTCACCAGGGATTGACCAACTTACTTCCTTGACTTACCATTGAGGCTATTATTATTTTTGTGGTGCTTGGCTTTCGTGTTACCGGCTCCAGGGGGTAGGGGAGGAGCCTTGTTGAGGTTGACTTCGCCCACTTCATTTTCCTTGCTGGCTGCCGGACTCATGGAGGAGGCCAGGCCTGGCCTTTACTCACCTCCGCCCTCCAGGTTCATCCTCGGCAAGGGAAGGAACCAAGTTGATGTCGAGTTCTACCCCCCTTGCTCTGATTTGTACATACAAGCAGCTTTGGAGTGATTGCTGGTATCGTGGACGAGACCTTCCCCACCTCCTGTTGGAGTTGGGAACCCATGACAGCCATTGGTGGTGCATGGGCCGACGCTAGTGTTAGCATAATCTTGATTGTTTTGTTTGGAACATGATGTAGATGGTGCTTGCATGTCACGTGGCTTTAGTTCTTTGGGAACTAACCAAAGTCATGTACATGTACTAGTAGGAGTTCACGTGTTTGAGTAAAGCTTGAATCCAAATATGTAGTATACGATGTGATCTAGGTTAAGTCAATTTCCGTGTAGGACATGGTCTCGTGGGTTGGCTGAGTATATATATTTGCTGACCGGTGCCACGGTCCACGGTCAGACAGAGTTCTCCACCGCGCAAGGCTTCCCAGGATCATCTTCCTTGGCCCTCCATCACCCCATTGGGGGCGACCTCCTCTGACGCGCTCATCGCACTTTTGCTCTTTTTAGCCTACCTCTGCCATGGATGATTTGGGGATCTGAGTGTATGTGTTGTTGGTGGATGTGCGATCTTGTTGTGTTTATACTATATGAAAAATATGAAATAGTTCAAGGGTTTACCACTATCAGTGTAGAACAATCTTAGAATTTCAATATTGCTTGCACTTTTTAATTTCAAATGTTGATGAAATTTATCGCGCGTCTGTGGCCCGGAATGGAGGTGGAGACAAGAGCCCAACCTATTGCACAACACATATAAATAACATTCGGTGAAAAGAAAAATATAGAACTTGCCTTTTCTTTTCAAATGTTGATGAATTTTATCATGATCGAATTTTCTTGAGGCAGATGCACATTTCGATGGCAATACTGTAGTCTTTACTCTACTGTGTATTATGTTTATAGTTTCTACAAACATTTTTATTGTGTTTGTATAATGATCATAGTTGTAGTAGTACCAAGTGAATTAAAATAGTGATAGCAATTTATATTATATAGTTAACTCATGTCCATTGCTAAAATTGTTGTCCTTTCATGATCCTTAATGCAGAATTTGAAGCTGATATCATGCAAAACATCAATCGAAGCTCCAACACCCCCATCTCCATGCACCGTGTCATGTTTGGACCCGAAGGCTGGGCGGACCTACCACACGGATTATTGCACTCCATCATTGTCCTGTTGGGTTCAACTCGTGACCTTCTTGCATTCATCGCCACCTGCCCTAGCTGGTATGCTGCGTTCATGTCAATCAAATCTACCTTGGGCGAGCTCTTCCCACCTGTTATTTTTCGGAACTGTGCCGACCAGACAAGCTCAACTGGCTCTAACATTGGAAACACATGGGAGCTCATTGATCCTGTATATCTAAGTACTCCGTTGTGTCGCTTGACCCCTCCAAGTATTTTGGACAAAATGGCAGTCGTCCAATGTTCTTATGGTCATGCGATTTTCTGCTACGACAGATCCCTTGTCATTATGGACGTGCTCACTGGCACTAAGGTTGCAGCTCCACCTTTCCCATTGAGTCAACTATGCTACAAAACCTTCATATCTCCAGAGGCGTCACCAGATTCATATCTATTTGTTAGCAGCCCGCACTGCCTGTACGCTTGGCGAGTTGGGAGCCCCTCTTGGTTGCACTGCGATTTTCTAAATGCACATTTGATCAAGGAGATAGTATCTTTCAAAGACCGGGTCATTATGAGGATGCGTCAAAAACTATACACCGTGCATTTGGCACCTCAGTTTCATGTTGAGGTACTAAGAGTTGATTGCAGAGATTATATGGACCCGTACGTGCTTTCTGGAAATTTGGTGGCTTGTGGAGACACACTTCTCCTACTTGGTCGTAACGGGGAAGCCTTCTCCATTGACTTCTCAACTGTACCTGCAAAGTATGTGAGCGTGGAAGAGGGAGGCTTGGAGAAGTGGGCGTTCTTCTTTGGCGAGAAACGTACTGGACAGCCACGACTTTTAGTGAATCCAGAGAGAATGGGTTTAAGGGGTGGCCTTGTCTATCGGTTGGATGAAAACGCTCGAGTATTTTCATACCCAGTAGATGGCAACCAAAATGAGGAGTTGGAGCCAGAACCTTGTTTTGCGACGATCAATGCTTATCTTGCTCGCAATCCTACATCCTTTGCAGCTTGGGTATGAGATCGTGGCATTGCACCGCGCAGTTGTCTTGTTGTCGTTGGCTGCACTTGGGGACTTTTTGTCGCTATGTTCCTTCTAGTTTTCGCTCCTTTGACAGAGTACATCAAGATTTGTAATAATCTCTGTTTGCCACCCAGTGTACATTCCTGGAGGCAAAACTTGTGCTACATGTTGCTATTTTCGCTGAACCTTGTTAATTACTCCCGTTTTGCATACAAGAGATAAGCGTTTGCATCCTGAAACAATACTAACTTCTTGGGTCTTCATATCACTCTTCAGCATTTTTTGTGTGCACCATGTCAGATGTGCCTGGGCTTTTATTTTAGTTATGTGCTTTGTTTGGTTCGTACATCTATTTGTAGCTTGATCTCCTTTTAAACAAAGATAATCAAATGCACGCAGAGCTGTTTGCTGAAGCTATGTTCAAATGCAGATCTGTTTGGTTGTCGAACACTCTGTCTGCCTAGTTTTTATTGGTGCGAAATATAAAATTTATGCTGAATGCACATATGCTGCTTATATGTTTGTTGGCTGAACTTGCAGTTTATATTAACCTGATGCTATGGACTTGCATCCTCACTCTAATTCTTGGCGACCTTGCAATTCTCCAGCCCAAAATGGCGTACAACGTTCAGTTAAAAAATTGTAGCTCTGCCCAAGCTATGTTCTCAATATTCACATTTCCACCTAATGAGACTGTCATATGCTCAAGCACATCACGTGAATAATCAACAGCCATAGTACAATTACTCTTAGCTATTTATGTATGAAAGGGAAGTTATAGGCCTAGCCCATGTTATGAAGTGCCCAGGTACAAGAAAACTACACAATCTGTAATAGATGAGAAATAAAACATATGGGTCCTTTGTAATCACCGCAGAAAAAAAAGGTGAGTACATAATCTGATAACTTAATCTAAACTTCTGTTTGTAATGCAAGTTTCGAAACACGTCAAGAACATTCAGTGAGCCACTCATCCTGCAACTGCAACATGGTAGAATCCTCCAACCAAAGCTGTATCAGAAGCTAATCACCAACCACACTCATGGCCATAAGATCATCGCAGGACAGAACGAGGAAACGCGCGGGGAAGACCCAGGTTGACTCCAATTTCAGGTACCGTCTTCCAGTGTTGAAGAGCTGTGTCGAACGGTAATAACATTTTTGCCATAGTTGCACTGCAGCCCAAGGTTTTTCAGACTGATAACTCGGGAAGTATATGTGGTTGCTCCTCCCTCCCCATCCCTCCGGGTTCATGCACGGCAACGCCTCGCACCGCTCGTCAACGCTGATAAAGATGGCCCAGTTATCTAACTTGTTCACCTTCACCCACCTTGCTTTCTTGGTCATGGTGTCCACTGACTCAAGCTTGAAGGCCATGAACTGGAAGGCCTCCGAGCGCATCCTTCTCCCCGCCTCCACAAGTTTGATCAAGAGAAGCGCATCACCACACACCACTAGCCATGCCTTGTCATTTGCCGAATAGAGATCTTCGGTTTTATCTTTCTCAAACACAACTTTAAACTTCTGAATAACGAGACTGGGTGACAAGTGAATGATGTAGAACCACCCGAAAGACCCTAGGGCATATGTCTTGCCATTGAAGGCCACATTTTGTTCAATCGAAAAACGACCAACTTTAGGACTGTGTTTTATCCAAGAGTCGCTCCCGATGCGCCACAGGAACAGATAGGCTCCAGCACCGACAAGGAGATGCGAATCAGCGGATGCAACAGGGGCAGTTAAGGTGACATAGCTGATGCAAGTGAAGTGAACTGACTGGAGGAAAGGAGGACCAACCTTAGTGCCACTGAATGGATTAACAATATGGAACCCATTGTTGTCGTAGAAGATCAGCTGACCGTAGGAGCAGCGCAGAAAGGTCATGCTTCTGAGGTCACTCAAGGAAAGAATACTGCGATAGGATGAGGTGGCAGCAGGGTCAGCCAATCTCCATGTGCATTTGTGGAATAAGGTCCAACAGTTATGCGAGAGAGTCTGTCCACCATCGGTACGGAGATTGGGGTGGAGGAGCAGAGGCTGGACAAAGGACCTGTATGCTGAGAAGAGATCACACCAATGGCGACAAGTGGTACCGAAGGCGAGGAGGTCGCGGAACGAGCGTAGTAAAGCGACAACAGGTCGGAGCAGGTCGTCCGGGAGCTCTGCCCATCCTTGCGGCCGAGATGAAGCAAAGAGTGAGGAGACAGAAGCAGAACATGTCCTGTTGGCCATTACTTGCACGATGGCGCTCTCCCTGTTCAACACAGCAAATTCAAGAAAAAGGTTAGGCATGCGAAACAAGGTATAACTTAACTGTACAGGAATTGCCAAGATTCTAAAAAACATGACTGGTGCGTGTCGTTAGGACATACACTGAACTGAACAAAGGTACTAATCGCATTGAGTTGTCGCTCCTAGAAGCTCAGAACAAGATCAACAATGATGAATGCACTGGATATAAATTTTATACGCGCTAGATAGACGGGTTGTTGAAGTTTCATATAGATCTTTGTGTATACAGATTACACACCACAATCGCCTAGTAAGTACTGTATTTCTCAAACAAATACTGTAGCTGGCAAGTGTCGATGCTGACAGAAAAATAAAAGCAGAGCACATATGATTTTATTAGCAAATTGAGAATCAGAGACCGCAATGTTGGAGATCTAAAGCAGGGAAAGCCTCAATCTGGATTGCTTTTCTTCTTCGAGATAAGCAGAAATCATCTATGCCTTACTCTTGCAGATGTAGGCGGATCTGATGCAACATCCGCAGGTGAAGAGAAACGGGATGGGACGCAGAAAGAAGGAGGCGTGCAGGACGAGGTAGGGGTTGGAGGTATTACGTGAGCGACGAGGACGAGGAAGCAGTGGCGGCCGACGCTGAGGAAGATGGAGAAGGATGCGCGTCGATCTCCCGCGGCGGCGCCTCCATGCGCACCGCCGATTCTTCTAGCTCTCGGATGAGCAGCGCAGCCTTCATTTTTTTTTCGAGAATCAGCAGCTCAGCCTTCAGAACCTCGATATTTCCTCTTCCTGTTATAAGGCGGCCCGGCCTAGTCCAGGGATAATGGGCCGAACATGGGTAACAGATTCCTCCCTGCTCTATGGCCGTGTGTGTTTTAAGGCCGACTCCAGTTGTTGGCGACCTCAAACAGACGCCCACTTTATTCGAATTCTGTCAGTTTGGATAGGTAAAACGGACACAAGTGTCCATTTGCGGTCGTCCATCAATTGTCGCACCCGACGGCCGTCGCATTGGCGAAAACATCCAAATTTAAACTAAAATTCAAACAAAAAAAGAGATAAAAAGCAATCTAAACAATAACTATATATTACATTAAGTCATGGCCGAACTGTTCATCATGCATCAAACAAACTCAAAATTATTGAAAAGAAAAAACAAGCCGTCGCCACCGTCTTCACTGCATGGCGTCGCCACTGTCTTGGCTGCAGTCTTCCTCGTCCGCGCTAAGGTCGATGATGGGAGGCGGCTGCCATAGGTGGGCTGGTGGCACCTATGGCGGCTGCACTACAGGGGGCGGCGGCGGTGGCAAGTCGAGTGGTGATCATGGGTCACTGCCAACCAACACGGCCGACGCAGACACCAACACTGTCGTGCACGACAAGGTCGAAGTCCACGACCAGGACTGGCCCACCACCTTCGAGTTCCACTGGGGTTCTGCGTCGTCTACCTCCTCCAACTCGGGGATGACAACATCCCCGGCGGTCGAAAGCACAATCTGCACCTCCAGACCATCCCACTAGGCATTCTCAAACTCCATCACCGAGTCTGTCACGACCCTCCTCACCAGCTCCTTCTCCTCCTCGCCCGTCATGGGCTGATGTGGATCTGGTGGTGGTCGGGGTGGTGAGGGCGCATGTCCGCTCAGTCGTGCCCTAAAGCGCAGATGGTGAGGGATTGGAGGACACTGTGCCCTAGAACGTGACTGCACTAGGCTAGGATGTGCTGGCGCACTTCGTACTCATCACAGAACAAAGTGACCCAAATTGAGGATGTGCCGATGTACCTGGGATCATCGACGAGATTCGGCGGCAACAAGGCACGGCGGTGGTTGATCTCGAGGAGTCACATGTGACCGGTCACCGGAATGGCCGACACTGGCACCCGATCTGGGCTCATGTGCCAGCCGGTCGGTAGGTGGGCGTCCGACCACGCCAACAGGGTGGAGGTATCCCAGTAGCGCTGGCACACCTATACCTTCACATATGGGTGGTCCGTGTCCCGGCGGCGCGCCGAGCGATGGTCAAGCCAGCGGCGGCGTGCGGGCCTGAAGAAGATGATGCCTCAGTGTCAAGCTTCCCTGGCTTGGCCATGGCCGCCCGACGGCATGGTCTAGGGTTGGTCGGGGTTCAAGGGGGGCAGGACGAGTGTGAAAGCGGGAAGATGCCATGGGGACGAGGATGTGGACGATTGGTCCACGACTTCGTCATTAAAAATGACGCTTGGGGGAGGTTCACTGGCTGATAGGCGGGCCTGTCCCATGCGTGCGGCGTAAATGTAGGTGGTGGGAAGTGGTTGGGGGGCCGGCATGCAGGACTGGGCGGACGACGAGAAGCCGCGTGTGTGTCCGTCCATTGTCCGGTTTCACGCAAATCCAGCCCATATTTGATCTGGATTTGGGTCGAGATGGACACGGTGTGGACAAGATTTGTTCTTGCTCCGGCGCGTTGGGTCATCCCATTTATCTGTTTCAACGTAAACGGACAGAGCCAGACCAAATGGGGTCGCCTGTTGGAGTTGGCCTACGAGGCGTTCGGCTTGGATGCCCAGGTTGTTCCGCTATGAGAAGATGTGGGAGACTCGTGATAAATTTGATGGGTTCACGGAGGAAGCTTGGTCGGGCCGGGGTGCCGGAAGTGCAGAAGAACTTTCAGAAGAGAAAGATGGAGGGAAGGGAGAGAGAGAGAGATGGAGGGGGAGAGGACATGACGAGGTAGGGCTTGGGGATATTACGTTGGCGAGGACGAGTCTGCAGCGGCTGATGACGTTGAGGAAGAAGGATGCGCCTCAATGCGCACCGCCGTTTCTTCCAGCTCTCCAACGAGTACCATCTCCTCCGCGTGGGTCAGCCCATCTTCATTTTTTTGTTCTCTTTTAAAAGACCAAAATATGCGCGCAAGGGCTTGGTTCGAACCGCCGATCTTAGGTTCCATGTACACGCTCCACTAACCACCCGGCTGCCTCACCTTTTGGTATTTACTTAGAGCTTTTTCCTTCTTTTCTTCTTTCTTTTCTTTTTTTTTCTTATTTCTTGGAATGGTCCTGTTCAGGTTTTTTCTTGGCATGGTTTTATTCATTTCCCCCCTTTTCTTTTTTCCTAAATGCATAATTTCTTTTTCAAATTTGTGTTTTTTTAAATTCATGAACTTTTTTCCAAAATTGATCAACTTTTTTCAAATTTATGATTTTTTCAAAATTGATGAACATTTTTACAAATTTGTTAATTTTGTTTCAAAATCAATGAACTTTCTCTTGAAATTGATTTTTTTTTCAAAATCAATGATTTTTTTTCCAAAATAGATGAAATTTTCTCAATTTTGTGAACTTTGTTTTTCAATTTTGATGAACTTCTTATGAAGTCTTTGAACTTTAATTAACAAGCATTTTTCAATGCACGATTTTTTTATTTTTCAGAATTTTTGTTAAATTTTTAAAAGGTTAGTGGTTGACCGGCCAACTGGTCAATTGTCAATCGGTCAACCATGATTGAGTGAACGAGGTGTCATGGGCGAGCAAACGAGGCGACCTGGGCCAGCCTAGTTTGCGGGCACGTGGGCGCTACCTCCCCTAGCCTGTGCTTAAGGCGCCGCCTAGGAGGTCCCGCCATAAACCAGTTTTTTTTTCCGACCTCAATATTTCCTTTTTCAGGTTATAGCACCGGCCCAGGGATGATAGACTAGGCCATTCTTGTTTTAGCTTTGGGCAACAGGTTTTCATAGGAAAAAATCAAGCTAAAAATAGCTATTTGAAATCGGCCATTTTCAGTGAAGTTGAATATGCATTCGGGCCATTTTCAGTGCAATTACCTGATGCACTTCCGAGTGTACTTCAGTGTGTATTAGTTTTGCCAATGAAGTTATTTCACAGGTGATTCGAAGCCAACTGAAACTAAGACAAACATGCATGAGCATGGCACGATGGACACTTGCATTTCACGCAACCCCTATAAGCAACTTGACATATTGCGTTAAAAAACAAAACAAGGAACTTGACAATGGCAAAGTGTGACCCCAATTTTGTTCGCGTAAACTTCGAATGAATACAGGCTACTGAGGGATTGCATGATGTGCCCCATTTGGTCCATTTATGTGTTAGCCCGTCTACGTTGGTCTCTGATTTCATATGTTTGGTGCCTAGGACATGGGATGTCCAAACTCAGTAGCATATCTTATCCATGAATATAGAAGCGGTGCGGAAAATTCCAATAAATCATATTCCACAAGGCGACTCTTGGGCATGTCAGTATGAGAAGACTGAGTGTTTGACTATCCGTTCAACATGTCGTATAGTTTTCAAAACAAAGCTAAGATGAGAGGGGTGGCTTCAGGGAGCAATGGAAGCATTGAATCTTGAGAAGTAGGAAATTAGCTGGAAGAGACTCCAGAAGGTAAAGATACCTCCAAACCTTGCATTTTTTGCATGAGGTTTGGCTTGCTACGGACCGGCAAGGAAAGAGTCTGCAAGCACATACCCCCTTCAGTTGTGTGCCTGATCCACAATGAATGACATGCTCTCCTTGATTGCAATTTGGCAAGTGTGTGGGTGCTTTTGTGAGGATGATATCACTCTTCCTCTATTTAGCGATGAAACTCCTAATGCTAAGTGGTTGTTGTTTGAACTATGTAATTTCCTACAGAATGAACTCTTTGTGGAAGTGTTGGTGACTCCATGGGCTATTTGGTAGGCACGACATTGAGCAGTTCATGAGGAAGGAATTCCACAACAAACTTGTTTATTCGGGGGTAAATTTTTTTAGGGTACAACGATTGTTTATTTATCGCCCAATGAGGTTAATAGGAATTGTTACAACTAGTCATCAACCCGTGCTGCAGCACGGGCAAGTTAATTAGGGAGGCATGCAACAATAGAAGTACCGATGTCATTTTGATATTTCTTTATATTTTAAATTAATGGGAATTATAATCTCTGATATTAGTATTGAAAAACATGCAAAAAATCTTAGCATGAAAAATATTCATAAGAAATGCTACCAAAGACACATTGATTTGTTGGGTGCCCTATTCAAGGTGTTGGAAACCTTCTGGAAACAGGTAAATACATCTTGGATCAAGATACATCTGCTTGTATCATGAAATTAGGAAAAAAAATTACCTTTAGAGATGTATTAAATCTCCGATTATGAAGTCTTCGACTCTAATGGTATAAAAATGCCTTCTTATCATTCTTCGACAAATATACTATTTAGAATTAGATTATATAACCAACTTGTCCACATTATTGCTTAGAACACCATAGCTTGTTTTCATTCTTATCATTCTTCGACCAATATACTATTTAGAATTAGATTATGTACCCAGCTTGTCCACCTTATTGCTTAGAACACCATAGCTTGTTTTCATTACCAATACATTGGTAAACATTTGTATCTCCATTTCAAACATGTCTTGGAAAACGTTGTGCTTCCTTCGCCATGTGCCACGAACACTGAAAATTCAGATGATATACTCTTGAAATATAACCATAATGTTATTTTGTAAGGTCTCCGTATGAATAGGTTTACCTATATTAAATCTGCAGAATCTTAATGTCAATATTATTTGCCACAGATTGGCCAGCATATGATCTCTGAGTATGGCTCTGGGTATACTTCCATGGCGCCGGCAACATATCCGGCCACTACCCTTCTTTTTCAAAATCAAGCATAAACTCTTTTTTTTACCACGAGGCTTGAGGTCCCTCTTTTTTTTGTACGTGCATGAATTTTCATGATATTCTTGCACTACCTAATGTGAAAGTAGAACATTAATGAACTAATCTTTAAAATAAAATAAAATGATATGTTTAATGCTTAATGAAACAAAGCCAACCTGCCAAGGGAGATGCATGCGATGCACTAATTAGTTCTGATGGAGCTGTAAATGAAGCAATATTATTCGTGATGCAACATCGTCCACTGCACTATGCATGTCGGTTAATCTAGAAGTGAGAAAGGTGTGTAAATTGAAAGTTTAATCACCTTCATATATTTAAATTGCATAGATGATTAACATTAGATAAAATGAATCGAAAGCCACCAAAGAAGCATCGATTTTTAGATATCCGTAAATATGAGGCACGTAAAATCAGTTAATTTGGTTCCTTTGTTCTGCAAGCTATTCCCCACCTTTATCAAGTGGAAACTGGAGGATAACACACGTAAAAGAGAGGAGCAGAGGGACCAAGCGGAAGTAGAGATCAGGAGATCAACTATCAAAGACATGCAGATTATTACCCAAGGACTTAGACTTTGTGGTCAATGTTGGTTGCGCCACGGACTGGCCAGCATATGATCTCTGAGTACGGCTCTGAGTATACTCTATGGCGCCGACAAAATATCCGACCGCAACATATCTTTTTTCAAAATCTGGCATAAACTCTCTTTTCTGACCATGAGGCTTGATGTCCATCTTTTTTGTGCGTGCATGAATTTTCATTTTTTGGGGATTGAGATGTCGACTCTTTTTAATGAGAGGCCTGGCAACTTTTTATTCACTTGCGTGAGATCTTCATATCTGTACACGTATTTGTTTGGCACATTGCTTTTATTTTCATAGAAGTTAGACGTGCATGTTGGAGACTCTTTTTTTAGTGGGGGACGTGAGGCTGGAGTGGTTTTTTACATGCCTGATGTCCTTGTATTTGTACATGTCCTTGTTTGTCACATCATTTTTATTTTATTAGAACATAGACGTGGGAGTTGGGGACTCTTTCTCTCTCAGCTAGGGACACTTTTTGTACGTGGGGAAGAGAAGCACTATTTTTTTAACAGAACCGGGATGTGGTCATTCGGAACTCTGTCTGTGTATTGCGTATATCCAATGGCTAAAGATTTTTAAATTACAGATCCGACGGTTAATTAGATAGTTTTTCTAGGATGAACGTGGAGGCTCGTATGGTGCCTCCAATTAGTAAATATAAGATATAAGATGTCATGAGGCTCCAAGAGCCAAACATATCTTCCAATATCTAAAGACATGAGAACATTTAGCTGGATTATCTACTTGAAAATTCCTCCTTCTGCTTTCATGAATGAAATTACAATTTTTTTATTAGCGGGTATTTTGAGCACCAATTCCAAACTCGATTTATTTCACCTTTTTAGGGCAAGTTGATAAGCTTTATTGATCAAGGATTTTTGAGAGAACTATTACATGATCGGGGTATCAAGTCACAGATGGGGCCCCACATCCAAAGATAGAGCAAACTTAGCTAAGTTTTGAGTTTCAAAATTACAACTTATTTTCTCAAAGCAAACTCATCTTTACCTAATATTAAAGGGAGGAGGCTTTCATAGTTCTCCATACGTCAACCCTTTTATATCCCTTGATTTTATGTGTCCAATAAACATTGACGGCTGAGATTTAAAAGTAGATGTACGTAGTAGTTTAAAAAAAACTTCACAGCTCCTCCCACGGCACAAGAAGAAAACCAGAAACAAAAGGCAACAAAGAAACGTCTAACGTATATTCTGTCCTATCTCAATTAGTACTCCGTCTCCTTCTCCTTTTTAAATTAGAAAAACTCAAATTAGTATACTATATAAATACTACCTTAATGTTATGTAAATATACGTACTCTGTTGGTTTGAGTCGCCAGAGACAATAATGCCAAGGACTGATGGCAATGCCCTAGCGCCGTCGTAGTTCATCCTCGCCTCAGTGTCGCCGCGTCACCAAAGTCGACTACCACAACCGTAGACGCCGGCGGGAAGCTGAGACAAACTTGGAGAAGAAGTGGAACATGGTGACGAGTTGCGCCGGGAGCAGAAAGCAGACGCTGCTGAGCGACACCATGACGGCAACGAGGCTGAGACAAACTTGGAGAAGAAGCTGAACATGATGACGAGTTGCGCCGGGAGCAGGAAGCAGGGGCGGCTGAGCTACACCATGACAGCAGCGAGGCCCTTCGCCTGGAACATGGGGGCATAGTTGAATCGGAACGCTAGCGCATTGGTGAGCGCCAGATGCAAGGCGAAAGGTGGTGGACAGCGATAACATGAGCGGCAGCACGGCGGTGATCAGGTTGGTGGCAACGCGCGTGACCGTGTTCACCGGGAACCGCCACAGGTGTCGTTGGAACTCCGGGGATGGCGCACCCACGCAGCCGGTCGTCCGCCCGTGGCGGCACCAGCACAACTTGTACTACCCACACGATAAGATGCTTAGGAGGAAGACACATAGCTCATCGGGTGGCAATGGCAGCGGTAGCCACAGCTGGTGGGGGTGGCCCAAGTGGAGGGCAGCCGACCGAAAACCATGAACGGCGTGGAGGAAAGGTTTGGGCGTGCCCCGCACGGCCGTGCGCGGGTGATGTGCAGCGCGCCCATGATGAATCCAGGACGGAGAGGGATTGTGGAGGCGGCCACTGCTCAGAGGCAGGGCGCTCGGGGATGAGAGGGAGCTCCTGCGTACAGCGCTGGGGCTCAAGCTACTCTGGAGGCGCGACCAGATGGGCTCAGGCAGCGGTGTCGTGGGACCGAGGTAGTCACGGCTCGGGAGCTCGTCCATGGTAGCGAGCTACCGGAGAGTTGCGGCTGGAGGGGGAGGCCATGTAAAGGCGAGCGGCGGAGTGAGGGGAGGCTTGGACGGATCGAGCGTGTCGCGTACGAGGCCTAGAGCAGTCGAGGTCATGGTGGTTGCGGGCGAGGGCGAGCTCGCGAGGAAGTGGAAGAAGACTAGGCGCGAGGTGGCAGGAGCGACTTTGACCCCTATTTGCCCGCCCGCCATGGAGGGCCTTTTGCTGTGTCTGTTTTCTGCAGCACTGCTTTGAAGTCAGATGTTCGAATAAAGTTTTGGTATTGTAAAATTGGGCCTAAAAATGAGCTCCATCGGATCCCCTTCAATTATTGGTGATCACCAGGCATTTAGCCCAACTACCCTATATGGAGGGGGCCTTGGCTTTCTCCCAATACCATCCCCAATACTTTATGTGTCGTGTACCCGAAGCCACCCACACCACCATGATGTCATCATCGCCGCCCACCGTCGCACCACTGCTGCCCATCACCAACGACCGTCATGCCACCGCCGGGGAGAGAGAGACAGAGAGAGAATGAAAGTATATTTTTTGTCACTTTTAGGAAAAGGGCTATAGATGATATGGCCACTAATGGCGCACCAGATATGTGGTGCGCCATTAGTATATATACTAATGGCGCACCATGTGGTGCGCCATTAGTGTCCAACTACTAATGGCGCACCACATCCACGGTGCGCCATTAGTAATATTTTTTTATTTTTTTTCAAAACTAGTAATGGCGCACCAGTGGATAGTGCACCATTACTAGTTAAACTAGTAATGGCGCACCACGTCCACGGTGCGCCACTAGTAAAATTTTTTTCAATTATTTATTCATTTTTTCAAAACTACTAATGGCGCATCAGTTAACAGTGCGCCATTACTAAGTTTTTTTCAAATTCTTTTTCAGAATTTGTTTTGTTTTCTTTCAAAACTAGTAATGGCGCACCGTGGGAACTAGTAATGGCGCACCACACCCACGGTGCGCCATTACTAGCTTTGACCAAAAATTCCACCGAATGCAACCCCCCCTCGACCGCCTTTTCAGTTAAAAAAATAAAAGAAAATGATGAAAATGTCAAAAAAATAAAAGAAAATAAGTTTCTCATGTGATATGTGGTCTATTTGTTGGGAAAATTTACAAATATTAATTTCAACTTTATTTGCAAAATCTCTCTGGAATTTGTAAAATGGGCATAACTTTTGCATACGAACTCGGATTAAAAAGTTTTATATATGAAAAATCATCTACTCGAAAAGTTACATCCTCAAAAACCTAACAGAAAAAAGTTACGGAGCTTTTAAGATCTAGAGGGAAAAATGGGAAAATGGTTTCGAAAAAAAATCGATTTTTTTTCAAAATATGATACGTAATATGACCGGGAAATTTGAAATATTTTTTCAAAATTTCATCATACTCATGAACATGAACAAAGTCCTAGACATCAACAAGGTTTAATATGATTGATATGATAGATATATCAACAAGTGCCTGTGAAGTGAGCTGGTGCTGGGGTTGGATAGAATTGCGAAGTTAAGCGTGCTTGGGCTGGAGTAGTGTGAGGATGGGTGACCTTCCGGAAAGTTTGACCACAGAGTGCGATTTGACTTGGGATTAAGCATATTGACCCAAAATTAAGTCATAGTGACCTATGTGGTGCGATTTGACTTGAGATTAAGAATATTGACCCGAGATTAAGTCATAGTGACCTATGTGGTGCGTCATTAGGACACCAGATACTAATGGCGCACCGTGGGCTATACTAATGGCGCATCTGTGTTGCGTCATTAGTATCTGGTATAGTAATGGCGCACCACTGGTGCGTCATTAGTAAAAAATTCTAATGGCGTAGTGCTAGTGGCGCACCTGTAGTGCGCCATTAGTAGCGAAAACAGGTGCGCCACTAGCAGCCCTTTTCCTAGTAGTGATTTCTCCTTTGCAACGCACGGGCCTTTTTGCTAGTTAGAAATAAAGGACTGAGACAATGTTTGAATCTCTCTAATGATGGATCTATACCTTCCAAGTGTGCCTTCAGAAATATCTTGTACCACCATCTTGCAATCATAAGTTATATAAAGATCAAGTAATACAAGTCTTGCGCTAGTGCAAGAGCTTCCCTGCATGGTCGGGTCTGAGACGCCTCTGAAAAAAATTATTGATGCGCTTAGGAAATTTCATCCACTATCACGTCATATGGCGCCAAAAAACCTTTGCTTCCTGGACCAAGCTACAGTAGCGTCAACCATTAATCTTAACTTTCGATCCAGGGGGGGGAGGGAGGTAGCCTCGTCCCCACCCTTTCTGAGTTGCTCAGCGACTATGGTCTTGCACTGGTTCAATTCAGCAATCTATTCAACTATAATAAGTACGAGTAAAGGAATCCATTAGTCGAGTAAAGGATGTTCTCATGAATTGTTTTCCTCCTTGCATACTAAATCACTCATAGAAGGGGAGCCTTTTGTGACCATGAGGTTATGGGTTCAAGTCCTGTAAATGGCCTCTTACAGAAATGTAGAGAAATACTGCGTACTATAGACCCAAAGTAATCGGACCCTTCCCCGGACCATGCACAAACGGGAGCTACATGCACTGGGCTGCCCTTTTTTATACTAAATCACTCATAAGGTGAATCGATTTATCTTACTAAGCACCTCCTTAAGCGCACATTACATTGTACAAGGCCTGATGGGCCTTGTACCAATGACCCAACATGCTAGGCATAAGCTCACTCGCATCAGGAATCATGGACTCGTGGACAACGACCATCTAATCACTTGGTTAATTCCTTTTTATTGTGCACACTACTGCACCATCATTGCTCTTTGCAACCCTATGTGGCTAGGGCACACGATTGTTCACTCCAACGAGGAAGCGGTCGAATTGACGGGATGATGACTGTTGCCTGCTTCACCACCCAAACTTCCTACGCACACGCAAGATCATGGTGATGCATAGCAACGAGCGGGAGAGTGTTGTCTACGTACCCTCGTAGACCGTAAGCGGAAGCGTTATGACAATGCAGTTGATGTAGTCGTACGTCTTCACGATCCAACCGATCCTAGCACCGAAAGTACGGCACCTCCGCGATCTGCACACGTTCGGCTCGGTGACGTCCCACGAACTCTTGATCCAGCTGAGTGTCAAGGGAAAGCTTCGTCAGCACGACGGCGTGATGTTGGTGTACAAAAAGAGGGGTACACTTTTTGTACCCCTATAACTGTGCACGGGCAGTCAGAGCCATGCCCGCGACCACACCAAGCAGGGCAAGGGAGGTGAGCCAGGGTAAGACTGAAGTCCAAGGTAGCTGGAACAACGCCAAGGCCAAGACCATGAAGAGCAAAGGGACGAAGCGGGCTCCCCCCGGCAAGATCCTTGCCGGGGTCAGCCTTAGCGGCCCCGGAAAGACCCTTGTCGCGGCGGCTCGCCCCACGCCTACGGAGCGAGTCACCCTTGAGTCCAAGGCCCCCACCATGGTCCACTATGTTGGGGCAAGGGCTCGGGAGACACCTCTGTGGTGGCATGCAGATGTTTATGAAGAAACATTCAAGATCAGATGAGCACTAGAAGACGACGACCCTCGGCGAGATCCCAGCCAAGGAAAACCACGAGACCCCCAGCAAGCGCCTTGCCGGGGACGACAGCGGGCGCCATGGCAAGACCCTTGCTGGGGCCCCGGCAAGGCCCTTGCCGAGGACATCTACAGGGCCGCCACCAGGCCCGCGCCGACCAAGTCTTCACCGCCGTTCACATGCAGCTGCCGACCCAACCGACTGGGCAGGCACCTGCGTGACGGCATGCAGATCTTCGTGAAGACCCCACCACCGCGCCACCACAGCTGCCTGCCTGCCTACATGGCATCGCACGCACCGCTGGCCAGGGCGCGTGTCAACACGAGGAGGAGCGGCAACGGACGAGATGGGCTTCGCCCCCGTCCCCGACAAAGCAAGAGGACACCTAAGCAGACGCATTAAATGCGCCTTGTCATGTAATGTGAGGGATAACCTCGCAACACTGTGCCCTTTCCACCTCCTATGTGTCATTGTGGCAACCCCTTTTCCCTATAAAAGGAGGCCCGAGGCGACCAGGAGAGGGATTCGGCTTTCTGGAGCTCCTCACACCCCATAGCTAGTTCAAGAACACAAATATACATCCACCAAAGTAGGAGTAGGGTTTTACGCATCCTCGCGGCCCGAACCTGGATAAACGAACCGCGTGCTACCTGTTTGATCCGCTCTTCTCTCAACCCCGCACCCCGCTAACCGTAGTAGGGATTCTTGTGATCCCATAGGTGTCGTTTCCACCGACATCTTTGGCGCGCTAGGTAGGGGGTTGCAGTTGTGAGAATCGGCTTTAGCAGTTAGTTCAGCGCTTCTTCATCGCCATGGCGCCCAAGAAGAAGACAACGGTGACGGTCGTCCCATAGGGAGCCGGACGGCCCGTCCCGACGCGGGCGAGCAGCGGACCGGTCGCGATGAGGAACCGGGGCGCAGCTCGCGAGCACCAACACCACCCCGGCAGTCGGAGCTTGGGAGGTGGCGACGTTCGCGTGCTTGGCGATGAGCCGCACGTCACCAAATCTAAAAATGGAACCAGGCCCTCCGCAGGCGGCCCCCCCCCCAGAGGCGCCGTTGCACCGCCCAAAGGCGGCGCAGTGGCCTCGAAGACTCCCACGCCGGCGCCCATGGCGCACTCCTCTCAAGCTGCGCGCGACGAACGGCGTCGTCACGCCGAAGATCCCGGACGACGCCGCGGGAAGAGCCCCGAGCACCACTCCCGGGACGCAGAAGACCTACCTGCTCGCCGAAGCACTGGCGAAAATGGCGTGCGACCGCAGGGCCGTGATAGAGCTCCTTCTGACATGGTTAGAAGTCGAAGCGCGTCGCAGTCCGTGCTGGTTTCACTGCCGCCGACACCAGCAGACGCCCTGGCACGCGCGCAGTTGCTCCTCCACTTTCCTCCCGCTACGGGGAAACTCAACGAATGGAGAGCTACCATCCGAAGCCTTGTTGCCGTCGCCAACAAGGACAAATGAAGTCCAGCGGGGCCCCCGGGTCGACGCTCCGATGGAGTCCCACGCACCAGCGGCGGGAGGACCGGCGATGCCGCGGCCACGGTGCATTCGCCCCCTCCTCGCCCGGTACCGCGGATGTCGACTCGTCGCGACGTTACGGGCGACGACATCTCCATAGCGTCGTCCGACCCACGGACCCACTTTGACCAGTGCCAAGTTCTTCGGGAGCGAGCCCATGAAGACGCTCGAGCCACCATCGAGCGCCGGCGCGGAGCGTGCCACCAGTCAGACACGCAAGCATGGGCCTGCTGTGAACCACCCAGCACCGGAGAGCCATGGAGGTCTACCTTATGAGGTAGGCTGTCCGGCTTTTACCCATGAGCTGCGGCAGTTCCAGTGGCCCACTCACCGCACTTTCAAACCTGACGTTGGCGAGAAGTACAACGGCAAGACCCACCCGTCGGAGTTCCTCAGCATCTACACCATCGCGATGCAAGCTGCCGGAGCCCGCGACGATAAGGTGCTTGCGAATTACTTTCCATTGGCTCTTAAACCCAACACCATGTCATGGTTGATGCACTTGCCAGTAGACTCTATTTCCTCTTGGTCGGATTTGTGCCATGAGTTTGTTGGCGCCTTTACTGGAGGCCACCAAGCCCATGGCCAAGCAAGCGACTTGCACGTCATCCCCCAGAAGGGAGGCGAGAGTCTGCGCAAGTACATACAGAGATTCAGCTGGGTACAGTACAATATCCCTGATGTTCATCCTGCCGCAATCATCAGCGCGTTCCATCAGAACATGTGCAACCGCAAGATGCACGAAGAGCTGGCAATGAACAAGGTGAAGGATGTGGCGGAACTCTACGTTCTTGCCGACAGATGTGCCCGGGCTGAAGAGGGAAGGAAGTAGCCTGGCGAAGATGCCGGCGTGGAAACCAACTCTTCAGACGAGGATATTGCCGCCCCGGCGAAGAAGGGCCGGCGCCGCAACAGGAAGCGCAAGGGTAAAGCTGTGCTTGCCGTCGAGGAATCTGATGACGCCGGCTCCGCCAAGAAAACCAAGGCAGATGACCCCGGCAAGGAAATTGCCGGATGTGTCGCCTGCTGGGCCTTGGCGGCTGCCGAGAAGCCAGGGAACTCCGACAAGCAATACTGCAAGATCCATCGCACCAAAGGCCATGATCTCCAGAACTGCCGACAGGTTGAGCTGCTTGCTGAGAAGCAAAAAGCTGAATATGATAGGCGGTACAAGGAGAAGGGCCAGGACGGTGCTGAGGGGTCCGGCAAGAAGCGTGACGGCCAGGCAGGCCGTCGCGGTAAGGATAAACAGCAAGAGAGGCCCGCCCGGGGCCGCGACAAGAAGCCAGAAGATGATGATCACGAAGAGGACGACGAGTCCGGTGACCACGAGTTTTAGAAAGCTACAGAGGCCATGTGCGTCGATGGCGGCGCCTCGCTACATACCTCTCACCACCAGCTAAAACAGTGGGTGCGTGAGATTACAACAGCAAAGCCGTCGTTTGATGCCCGAAAGCCGCTGAAGTGGTCCAGCACACCTATCATTTTTGACACTGAGGATCACCCTGATCGCACCACTGCGGTCGGGTGCTTGCCGTTGTTGGTTTCGCCGACAATATGCAACCTCAAGGTGATGAAAATGCTAGTCGATGGCGGGGCCGCTAAACTTAATCTCGCCCGCCGTGATCAAGAAGCTGCAGATTCCCGACGGAGACCTCAAAGAAACGGGCACGTTCCAGGGGATCAACCCGAGAAGGAGTCAACCAAAGGGGAAGGTCACGCTGTCTGTGACCTTCGGGAGTGATCTGAACTACAGGACGGAAAGGATCGTGTTCGATGTTGCCAAGATTCCCTTGCCCTACAAAGGGATCCTTGGCCGCCCAGCGCTGGCCAAGTTCATGGCAGCGTCACACTACGCCTACAACACCCTGAAGATGCCAGGGCCTGTAACGATCATCACCATCCCCTCCGACAAGAAAGATGCGCTGATTTGCGCTGATCAACTCTACCAAGAAGTAGTTGCAGCAGCCGCCGCCGCTAAGGCAGTTGCTCCTGCCACTGGAGCCCCGGGAGGGAAGAAGAAGAAGACCGGTGAGACCTCGGACACCCACTCCGTCAAGCGCACCTCTTCGGAGTGTAGTGCTCCCGTCGAGAACGTGCCAGAGAGCTCCACCGGCAGGAATAAGAAATCCAGGGCCACGTCGCCGGAGACCAAGAAGGTATCCGTCAAGGAGGACGGCACGGGAGGAGCTTTCACCATAAGCTCCGCCCTTGACGACAAATAGGAAGACACGCTCGTCACCTTCCTGTGGGCGAATGTCGATGTATTTGCATGGCAAGCATCCGACATCCCCGGTGTTCCCAGGGAGGTGATTGAGCACCACCTTGCTGTCTGTCCTCATGCGCGTCCCATCAAGCAGAAGGTCAGAAAGCAAGCTTTGGAACGGCAAGAGTTCATTACAGAGGAGATCCGGAAACTGGAAGCAGCGGGTTTGGTAAGAGGAGTGCTCCATCCGACGTGGTTGGCCAATCTAGTGGTAGTGCGCAAGGCAAATGGGAAGTGGAGGTTGTGTATTGATTACATAGATATCAATAAGGCTTGTCCCAAGGACCCTTTCCCATTACCGCGCATCGACCAGATTGTTGACTCCACGGCTGGGTGTGACTTGTTGTCATTCCTCGATGCCTACTCCGGCTACCACCATATTTTCATGACAAGGGAAGACGAAGAGAAGACAACGTTCATCACCCCATGTGGTACGTATTGTTTCATACGGATGCCTTTCGGGTTGAAGAGTGTTGTCTCAACATTTGCAAGGGCGGTCCAGATTGGTTTTGAACCCTAGCTCCATAGAAATATGGAAGCTTATATGGATGATATAGTGGTCAAAACCAAGAATAAGGCGACCCTCATACCGGATTAACAAGAGACATTTGCAAACCTACGCAAGATCAACCTCAAGTTGAACCCTAAGAAGTGCGTCTTTGGCGTCCCGTCCGGCAAGCTTCTCGGGTTCTTTGTGTCGCAGCGTGGGATAGAGGCCAATCCGGACAAGATCAAGGCTATAGAGCATATTGAGGCGCCCAAGCGGGTCAAGGATGTGCGTCGGCTTGCTGGTTGCGTTGCCGCCATGATCAGGTTCATCTCCAAGTCCGCCGAGCGCACCCTCCCCTTTTTCAAGATTTTGAAAAAGGAGGGCCCGATGGAGTGGACACCAGAAGCCGAAGCGGCATTACAAGATTTCAAGAGGTATCTCTCCTCTATGCCAGTACTAGTTGCGCCTAAACCACAGGAACCGTTGCTGCTATACTTGGCGGCAACGAAACAGGTGGTCAGCGCCGCACTAGTGGCGCAGAGAGAAGTCGACAATGAGGTGATAGCAGCAACAGAGCCTGATGCCATTGGTGTAGAGACGACGCAGCCAGTTGGAGTGTTGCCGAGGAGGAAAATGATGCAGCACCCGGTCTACTTTGTTAGCTCCCTCCTGCAGGGGGCTAGATCAAGGTACTCCGGTGTGTAGAAACTGCTGTTCGGCCTTCTTATGGCCTCGAGGAAGCTGCGTCACTACTTCCAGGTGCACGGAATCACTGTCGTCACTCGCCTCCCTCTACAACGGATATTGCACAATCCAGACGCGACTGGAAGGATCGTAGAGTGGGCACTGGAGCTGTCCAGCTTTGGCCTCAAATTTGAGAGTACCTCGACGATCCAAAGTTGAGTCCTGGCAGAGTTCATTGCAGAATGGACCGTGATGCCTGATGAAGAAGCTCAGGAGACTGTCCTCCCCGAGGAGGCAAGTTGCAGCTGGGTCATGTACTTTGATGGACCTTTCTCCTTATAGGGCGCCGGGGCTGGCGTACTGCTTGTCGCGCCCACTGGAGAGCACCTCAAGTACGTGGTCCAAATGCACCTCCCCCGGGAGGCATCGACGAACAATACTGCCGAGTATGAAGGGCTGCTTGCTGGTCTTAGGATCGCGGCAGACCCCGGAATCAAGAAACTCATCGTCAGGGGCGACTCACAACTTGTCGTCAAGCAAGTCAACAAAGACTACCAGAGCCCGTTGATGAAGTCCTACGTAGATGAAGTGCGAAAGCTGGAAGAACGCTTTGACAGTATATAGGCAGAGCACGTTCCCCGAGCGGAGAACGACATCGCCGATTACCTGTCAAAGCGCGCTGCCCTCAAGCTGCCTGTGGAACCAGGTACCTTTGTGCTTCAGCTAACTCAGCCATCCGTTGATCCATCAGCAGCGCATAGCAAGAGAAGGAAATCAGGGCCCGGCAAGTACTTTCCCGCCAAGCTCCCCGGAGCCGCCGGCGAAGATGTTGCCGGAGACACTGAGCCCGTCATAGGGCGATCAGCTCCGGCAGAGCGTCAAGCTCTTGCTGTAGAGACGGCCGCCTTTATGATGGAAGAAATTCCTTTGGTCCTCACCGTCGAGCCTCAGGCTCCGGCATGGGCGCAGCCTACCGTCCGATTCCTCCAAACAGGGGAACTTCCTGAGGAGCAAGAAGAAGCGGAAAAAGTAGCCCGCCGGTCTGCCATGTATCAGTTCGTCGATGACGTCCTGTACAGGAAAAGGCCGAACGGTGTGAAATTGAAGTGTATCCCTCGAGAGGAAGGATTGGGGCTGTTGGCGGAGATACATGGAGGCATATGTGGATCCCACATAGGGTCAAGAGCCCTTGCCAACAAGGCATTTCGGCAGGGCTTCTTCTGGCCCACTGCCCTCCAGGATGCGACGACGCTAGTCACCAAGTGTGAAGCATGTCAGTTCCATTCAAAGAAGCTTCATCAGCCAGCTCAAGCCCTTCAAACCATTCCTCTCTCCTGGCCCTTCTCGGTCTGGGGGCTCGACATACTGGGCCCCTTCCCCGCACTGTCGGGGGCTTTGAGTACTTGTACGTCGCAATCGACAAGTTCACAAAGTGGCCAGAGGGGGAAGCAGTGAGGAAAGTTACAGCCCAGTCAGCCATCAAGTTCCTCAAGGGGCTAGTATGCCGTTTTGGTGTACCCAACAGGGTCATCACCGACAACTGCACGCAGTTCACAAGCCGCACCTTCATGCAATACATCCAAGACCTCGGCAGCAAAGTCTGTTTCGCTTCCGTTGCTCACCCACGAAGCAATGGTCAAGCTGAGAGGGCAAACGCTGAAGTGCTGCGAGGCCTGAGGACAAAGACCTTTGACAGGCTGCACAAGAGTGGAAGGCGCTGGATTGACGAGTTGCCGATGGTTCTTTGGTCAATCAGAACGACACCAAATCGAGCCACCGGCCAGACACCCTTTTCCCTGGTATCCGGGGCAGAAGCAGTTCTCCCCACGGAACTCATATACGGGTCACCTCAAGTGCTCGCTTATGATGAGCTTGAGCAAGAGCGACTACGGCAAGATGACGCAACGCTCCTTGAGAAAGATCGTCTTCGGGCGGCTGTGAGAGCAGCACGCTACCAGCAAGCCTTGCGCCGCTACCATAGCCGCAAGGTCCATGCCCGAAGAATACCAACAAGTTGACGCCAAAGTGGGAAGGCCCTTATCGGGTAATACGAGTCACCAGGCCCGGCGCAGTCCGCTTGGAGACTGAAGATGCCATTCAAGTGAGCAATTCCTGGAACATTGAGCATCTTCGCAAGTTTTGCCCATCAGGCGTGGTTTGCCGGGCCCCCCGGCAAGCCACCTTTTGTACAAGCCTTGCCGATAAGGCATGTAACCCTTTGTACAAAGCCAGGCGCAGACCCTGAGCATAAATAAATGAACCGCTGGCGCCCTAAGTTATAGCATGCATGCTAGGTCGAGTCTCGTCCTTGGTTAGGGTTGATAGTGCTTAGCAGCGGCTAACCCCTAGCTTAGAGGTCGAGTGTGCGTCTCTTTGTCCTTCTTTGTCTTCTTTGGTTCGCAGGACACACGAATATCCTTGCCGAGCCGCTTGGGAAGAAAAAGGGGCAGACCAGCATCCGGTCCCCGGCAAGCCAGTATTACCGGGGACTGCAAGAGCAAAGATTCACCCATGGCAAACCGAGGTTGCCGGGGGCTGCAGATTCAGATAAGTTTTCCATCCCTTATCATGCATTCCCTTATGGACTGAGGTATGTGAAACCTCGTTTTATCCTTAGGCTACCGTGCTCCCCTAACTCTAGGCCCTAGGGCTCGTTCCTGGGACCGAGTTTGGTCATAGTCGCGGTAGCGAAAGGGTGAAACAAGGAGCCTAAACCCACTTCATCCCTGCCTCTGCCAAAAGCGAGAGAAAGGTCGAGCGAAGTGGGGGGACGTCAAGGCCTGTTGCCGGGCGAGAAAATGTTTATCTTAGAGATATCAAGGATTTATTCCTTGTCATGGGTTATTGTGAATATGGTTAGTTCATAATCTTTGCTGAAAACTTGAATGCTGTCTTTACATATTTACAACAACAAGAGCAAACAGAGTTTGTAAAAGTTTTTCTTTATCACTTTCAGTTTATCAACTGAATTGCTTGAGGACAAGCAAAGGTTTAAGCTTGGGGGAGTTGATACGTCTCTGTCGTGTCTACTTTTCCAAACACTTTTGCCCTTGTTTTGGACTCTAACTTGCATGATTTGAATGGAACTAACCCGGACTGACGCTGTTTTCAGTAGAATTTCCATGGTGTTATTTATGTGCAGAAACAAAAGTTCTCGGAATGACCTGAAACTCCATGGAACATATTTTTGGAAAATATTAAAAATATTGGCGAAAGAATCAAGGCTAGGGGCCCACCACCTGTCCACAAGGCTGGGGGCGCGCCTACCCCCCTGGGCGCGCCCCCTGCCTCGTGGTCCCCCTGTTGCTCCATCGACCTCAACTCCAACTCCATATATTCGTGTTCGGGGAGAAAAAAATCAGAGAGAAAGATTCATCGCGTTTTATGATACGGAGCCGCCGCCAAGCCCTAAACTCTCTCGGGAGGGCTGATCTAGAGTCCGTTCGGGGCTCCGGAGAGGGGAATCTGTCGCCGTCGTCATCATCAACCATCCTCCATCACCAATTTCATGATGCTCACCGCCGTGCGTGAGTAATTCCATCGTAGGCTTGCTGGACGGTGATGGGTTGGCTGAGATTTATCATGTAATCGAGTTAGTTTTGTTAGGGTTTGATCCCTATTATCCACTATGTTCTGAGATTGATGTTGCTATGACTTTGCTATGCTTAATGCTTGTCACTAGGGCCCGAGTGCCATGATTTCAGATCTGAACCTATTATGTTTTCATGAATATATGTGAGTTCTTGATCCTATCTTGTAAGTCTATAGTCACCTACTATGTTTTATGATCCGGCAACCCCGAAGTGACAATAATCGGGACCACTCCCGGTGATGACCATAGTTTGAGGAGTTCATGTATTCACTATATGTTAATGCTTTGGTCCGGTACTCTATTAAAAGGAGGCCTTAATATCACTTAGTTTTCGCTAGGACCCCGCAGCCACGGGAGGGTAGGACAAAAGATGTCATGCAAGTTCTTTTCCATAAGCCCGTATGACTATATTCGGAATACATGCCTACATTACATTGATGAATTGGAGCTAATTCCGTGTCACCCTATGTTATAATCGTTACATGAATGATCGCATCCGGCATAATTCTCCATCACCGATCCAATGCCTACAAGCTTTTCAGATATTGTTCTCCGCTTATTTACTTTTCCGTTGCTACTGTTACAATCACTAAAAAAACCCAAAAATATTACTTTTTCTATCGTTACTTTTATTTCCATACTACTTTGCTACTAAATACTTTGCTGTAGATATTAAGTTATCCAGGTGTGGCTGAATTGACAACTCAGTTGCTAATACTTGAGAATATTCTTTGGCTCCCCTTGTGTCGAATCAATAAATTTGGGTTGAATACTCTACCCTCGAAAACTGTTGCGATCCCCTATACTTGTGGGTTATCACACATAAGCGGTACTACCGCCAGTAGCAAGCGGTACTACCGCAAAATGTCGAGGGGTAACAGAAGACTCAGCCCAAGCGAAACTAGCCCTGGTACCAGCCAGCGGAAGTACCGCCTAAGCTGCACTACCGCTTGCCCTCTGCCAAAAGACCAAAGCACAACATTTGAATGCAAGTAATTAAAACCAAAACTGGCATAACTTTAAAAAATGAACTCCGATTTTGATGAACTCAAGCTTGATAGAAAGCTAACAACAGGAGTTGTCAAATCACAACGGAGGTGTGAAAACTACATGGGTGAAGATCTAACAAAAACTCCGACATTGAAAACACAATAGATGATGCATATGAAATCTGTTTTCGATGAACTTGAACTTGTCATGAAGATGACCACAAGCTCCAAAACCTACATAGAGAAAAGCCAAACAAGAACCAAGAAAGATGGTGCCAATGATGCAATGGTTTGAGCTATCTATGAATGATACGATCAAGCTACTCACTCGAGTGCCCCCCTTGATAGTACATCAATCAATCCTACAACCCGGTATCCCAACTAACACCATGAGATCGGTAAAATAGAAAACCTATCAAGGTCAAACCTTTGCCTTGCGCATATCCACTTGAGATAGATGATGACGATGTGATCCTCCTCAAGTTGGACCACCTTTCTTGATTGCGCTGGCTTGATGAAGAATAATATTGCTCCCCCATACTCCACTATGGGCGAGCCTCACTTTGGCACATCTTCACAAGTCCATTATCACCAGAATGGATGGAAATCTTCAAGCATGTGATCTCTTCGTGATGCTCCTCTTGAACTTGCACAACACAACATTGATAACGATCACCACTTGATGTCATCCTCCATGGGTTATATGAGATCTTCCTCTTGATGTAAGCCCATGGAAAAAAAACTAGCCCCACACAGAAACACCATGCAAATAGATCATGGGTTACACAAAAGCGTAATGGACAATGCTTACCATACCTTGAGATCACTTGATCCCACTCGGTACATCTTCTATGCTTTATGTGTTGATCAACTTGAATCCATTCTTTGTACTTAGTCTTGATCAAGCTTGTATCTTATCTTCTCTCTTCATAAAGATGATGTATTGAAGGCAACATGAATGTTCACACAATTTTGTTTTTCAAGACATGCTTGCAGTAGACTCAACTCTCACATGACTAATCTTTGGATAACTCTATGAATAACACCTTGGTCAACAAATACTCTTCTTCTTTCAACCTTGAAACCAACATATCATCTTCAAGCATTGCCTATGTTTAATCTTTCAAGTATAACTCAAAGCACCATTAGTCCATAGGGATTTTCATCAATTACCAAAACCAAACATTGGGGCACCATGAGCTTTCATTGGTGAGAAGATTAGAACAATTGCATAATGCAATCTGCCAAGGGTCTAATTTATTAATTAGATGAGCAATATCATGAGAAAAAAAATCACTTTCTTATTCAAGTATAAAAACCAACAAAGGCAACAAAAGTAGATTCATTTTATAAATCTGTTGTTTCCTAGTACTGAAACTGAAATAGAGAATTAGGTGGCTGCCATGTCCTCACAGGTATACCATGGTTTTAATTTAATGACAATAAAGCATTGGCATCTATTAATAAAACACTGATTTACCGTGATTTCAAATGAATCTCATATTGAGTTGTTCTTATGGTTCATAGTCTTATGCAATTAAAGTAAGTAACTGATGCTTGTCGCTTGAGCGTAAATCTGAACTTGTGCTCTCTTTTAGTTTAGTTACCGAGCATGGCTCCCGTTTTCTGTTAATTACTAATTGTTGGATCAGAATATGCTAAGAGGGGTGGTATTATAAATCTAGGTTTCCTTCCTTCACCTGTAAGATGCATAACATCTCAAAAGAAAACAAAATATTTGATTATAATGAAAATATGATGCGGCACATAGAAAAAAAATCTTTCATGTTCCAAGACCTACAACACCGAACATGTATATTATTCCCTTGAAGGGCTTAGTAAATTGTCCAAATGGTAACAATCTTCCAGGTGGTAATGTAACTAGCTTTCATTCCAATATAGCAATAAAATGTAACTGCTAGCTAGCTTTTAACTAAGTCCTTCAGATTGCGCCCAAGCATCAACATCTTGCTCGCTGGAAGAAGACTCCTGTTGCGCATCAACACATTCACCATTTCCCACAGAAGAATGTCTACCTTTGTACCATCATAGCCCAAGTAAGCATCCATACAAAGAAATCCATTATAGTATGGTTTGTCTAAAAGAGCATAACACCATTGCTCGCTTCTAGGATGACAACAACCCTAGCACCGGTGAGGATACTGAGGTTAGCAGCGCTCTTGAACAAACCACTGCGCCTCTTGAAGATGGAGCCATCACGCTCTTTGTCATCATTGATGTATGCGACACCTGACCGCCTCTCCCTCCTTGGCATACTAAATCCTATGGAGAAAATGAAACTTACTACTATAAACAGGAACAACAAGAATCTATAAAATGCTAGAGATTTACCAAAGCCATTGGCTAACGACATGTTAGTGGGAGATATGCGGAGATGTGCTCCCCTTATATAGAAGAATCACCCCAAGGACCCTAAAAATTGTCCAGGTTCCATGTTTGTATCGGCATGTTGGGACCACATGCCAGAGAGACGTATGGAATAGTGTACAAGAAACATTGGTGTCAATTATACTTTTTGCATTACATGGACGATAGTTAAAGCTCATCCTTATCCATACATCCAAATTTATTAGCAATTGATATAGAAGCATTGCTATTTGAGTAGAATTGGACCTTCTAATCTTTAGTAAGAGTTGGCATAGATAATCTTTAAGCATACTAGTTTCGTATGGTATTGACTGCTAGCCATATATTCATATATGAGTACCTTAATGTAATTCTTTGGAACCGCTAATGTATATATTGTTGCTATATGTGTGTATTCACATCCTTTTTAGAACCATTAGCACACTTCCCAACAAATTATAAAATTAATACCATTAAATTATTTCTATGTGAGTACATACATATCCTTACCCGAGAGCATTGAAGAATCGACACTTTTTTTATTTAGAAGCATAACATAATATTGGTCAATTTCTTTTGATTGATAATTTCATAAAAATCCTTTAGTGGTCATATATTCATTACAATTAAAACATTTAATGATTAAATCATGTAAGATCACATTGGTTACATCCAAATCCTTTACTAAGAACCATGCCATGGGGAAGTGGTCTTTTTCTGAGAAATGCAGAAGTGGTCATTTAGTCCATATATAATATGTCATGAGAGAATGCAATTTGCTTTGGGCCTCTTGGCCTTTACTAGAAAATGAGCGAATCCACCCATCTGGCTTTTTAGGGCCAATTTTGAAATACCTAGTACTAAGGTTCTAGCGCAAAATTTGGAGCAGTTTTAAGTTACAAAATGGACCAACCTACTCAGCGCAACTTTGAGTGCAGATTTGTTTTGCGCCCTGTGAAAATCTCACATGTAGTGCTCATTGTATTTAGAACATGTAGAAGCCTTCTTAAGCTCCTTGGGTCCCTAACACGTCTATTTTGCATCACTATTTTCTATCATGCATTTCTCAATTGTAACCATAGTTTGCACATGATACGTCCATTTTGTATCATGCTTTTATATCGATATTTATTGCATTATAGGCTGTTACTACACATTATGTCACAATACTTATGCCTTTTCTTTCTTATTTTACAAGGTTTACATGAAGAGGGAGAATGCCGGCAGCTGGAATTCTGGGCTGGAAAAGGAGCAAATATTAGAGACCTATTCTGCACAACTCCAAAAGTTCTGAAACTCCATGAAAGTAAGTTTTGGAATATATTAAAAATATTGGGCGAAGAAAGCACCAGAGGGGAGACATCCACTGTGCACGAGGGTGGAGGGCGCGCCCCCTGCCTCGTGGGCCATCTGGAAGCCCCCCGATGCCCATCTTCTGGTATAAGGTGTCTCGAGGCAGAACCTTGGCGGAACCAATCTAGGGCTCGGACGGAGCTATTCTGCCGGGGAAACATCCCTCTGGGAGGGGAAAATCGTCACCATCGTCATCACCATCGATCCTCTCATCGGGAGGGGGTCAATCTCCATCAACATCTTCACCAGCACTATCTCCTCTCAAACCCTATTTCATCTCTTGTATCCGATCTTTGTCTCAAAATCTCTGATTGGTACCTGTGGGTTGCTAGTAGTGTTGATTACTCCTTGTAGTTGATGCTAGTTGGTTTATTCAGTGGAAGATTATATGTTCAGATCCTTTATGCACATTAATACCCCTCTGATTATGAACATGAATATGATTTGTGAATAGTTATGTTTGTTCCTGAGGACATGGGAGAAGTCTTGTTACAAGTAGTCATGTGAATTTGGTATTCGTTCGATATTTTGATGAGATATATGTTCTAGTGGTGTTATGTGAACGTTGACTACATAACACTTCACCATTGTTTGGGCCTAGGGGAAGGCATTGGGAAGTAATAAGTAGATGATGGGTTGCTAGAGTGACAGAAGCTTAAACCCTAGTTTATGTGTTGCTTCGTAAGGGGCTGATTTGGATCCATATGTTTCATGCTATGGTTAGGTTTACCTTAATTCTTCCTTCGTAGTTGCGGATGCTTGCGAGGGGGTTAATCATAAGTGGGATGCTTGTCCAAGGAAGGGAAGTACCCAAGCACCGGTCCACCCACATACCAAATTATCAAAGTAACGAACGTGAATCATATGAGCATGATGAAAACTAGCTTGACGATAATTCCCATGTGTCCTCGGGAGCGCTTTCCTTTATATAAGAGTTTGTTCAGGCTTGTCCTTTGCTAAAAAAAGGATTGGACCACCTTGCCGCACCTTGTTTACTTTTGTCACTTGTCACCCGTTGCGAATTACCTTATCACAAAACTATCTGTTACCGATAATTTCATTGCTTGCAGAGAGTACCTTATTGAAAACTGCTTGTCATTTCCTTCTGCTCCTCATTGGGTTCGACACTCTTACTTATTGAAAGGACTACGATAGATCCCCTATACTTGTGGGTCATCAAGACTCTTTTCTGGCACCGTTGCCGGGGAGTGAAGCGCCTTTGGTAGGTGGAATTTGGTAAGGAAAAATTTATATAGTGTGCTGAAATTTACTGTCACTTATTATTATGGAAAATAATCCTTTGAGGGGCTTGTTCGGGATATCTTCACCCCGAACAGTAGAGCAAAGAGTTTCTCCTCAACCTACTGAACCTACTGAAAATGTTTACTTTGAAATTCCTTTGGGTATGATAGAGAAACTGCTAGCTAATCCTTTTACAGGAGATGGAACATTACATCCCGATATGCACCTAATCTATGTGGATGAAGTTTGTGGATTATTTAAACTTGCAGGTATGCCCGAGAATGTTATCAAGAAGAAGGCCTTCCCTTTATCTTTGAAGGGAAAGGCACTAACATGGTTTACGCTATGTGATGATATTGGATCATGGAACTACAACCGATTGAAATTGGAATTTCATCAGGAATTTTATCCTATACATCTGGTTCATCATGATCGTAATTATATATATAATTTTTTGCCTCGCGAAGGAGAAAGTATTGCTCAAGCTTGGGGGAGGCTTAAGTCAATGTTATATTCATGCCCCAATCATGAGCTCTCAAGAGAAATTATTATTCAAAAATTTTATGCTCGGCTTTCTCTCAACAGTCGTTCCATGCTCGAAACTTCTCGTACTTGTTCTATTATGATGAAAACTATTGAATTCAAATGGGATTTATTGGAAAGAATTAAATGCAACTCTGAAGATTGGGAACTCGACGATGGTAAGGAGTCAGGTATAACACCTAAGTTTGATTGTGTTAAATCTTTTATGGATACCAATGTTTTTCGTGAATTTAGCACTAAATATGGACTTGACTCTGAGATAGTAGCTTCTTTCTGTGAATCATTTGCTACTCATGTTGATCTCCCTAAGGAGAAGTGGTTTAAATATCATCCTCCCATTGAAGTAAAAGTAGTAGTGTTGGAAATATGCCCTAGAGGCAATAATAAATTAGTTATTATTATTATATTTCATTGTTCATGACAATCGTTTATTATCCATGCTAGAATTGTATTGATAGGAAACTCAGATACATGTGTGGATACATAGACAACACCATGTCCCTAGTAAGCCTCTAGTTGACTAGCTCGTTGATCAATAGATGGTTACGGTTTCCTGACCATGGACATTGGATGTCGTTGATAACGGGATCACATCATTAGGAGAATGATGTGATGGACAAGACTCAATCCTAAGCCTAGCACAAGATCGTGTAGTTTGTTTGCTAAAGCTTTTCTAATGTCAAGTATCATTTCCTTAGACCATGAGATTGTGCAACTCCCGGATACCGTAGGAGTGCTTTGGGTGTGCCAAACGTCACAACGTAACTGGGTGGCTATAAAGGTTCACTACAGGTGTCTCCGAAAGTGTCTATTCGGTTGGCACGAATCGGGAGTGGGATTTGTCACTCCGTGTAACGGAGAGGTATCTCTGGGCCCACTCGGTAGGACATCATCATAATGTGCACAATGTGACCAAGGAGTTGATCACGGGATGATGTGTTACGAAACGAGTAAAGAGACTTGCCGGTAACGAGATTGAACAAGGTATCGGGATACCGACGATCGAATCTCGGGCAAGTATCGTACCGATAGACAAAGGGAATTGTATCCGGGATTGATTGAATCCTTGACATCGTGGTTCATCCGATGAGATCATCGTGGAGCATGTGGGAGCCAACATGGGTATCCAGATCCCGCTATTGTTTATTGACCGGAGAGTTGTCTCGGCCATGTCTGCATGACTCCCGAACCCGTAGGGTCTACACACTTAAGGTTCGATGACGCTAGGGTTATAGGGAAAGTATGTACGCGGTTACCGAATGTTGTTCGGAGTCCCGGATAAGATCCCGGACGTCACGAGGAGTTCTGGAATGGTCCGGAGGTAAAGATTGATATATAGGAAGTATGGTTTTGGCCACCGGAAGTGTTCCGGGCATCACCGGTAGTGTACCGGGACCACCGGAGGGGTCTGGGTGTCCACCAGGTGGGGCCACCAGCCCCGGAGGCCTACATGGGCCAATAGTGGGAAGGGACCAGCCCCTAGGTGGGCTGGGGCGCCTCCCACCAAGGCCCAAGGCGCAAGGGAGAGTGGGAGGGGGTAAACCCTAGGTCTAGATGGGCCTTAAGGCCCACCCTAGGTGCGCCCCCCTCTCTCCCCCCTTGGCTGCAACCCTAGATGGGATTTGGGGCTGCCGCCACCCCTAGGGAGGGAACCCTAGATGGGGGCGCAGCCCCTCCCCTTCCCCTATATATACTTGAGGTATTAGGGGCTGCAACACACGTGAGATCATCTCCCTCTTGGTGCAGCCCTACCTCTCTCCCTCCTCGTCTCTCGTAGTGCTTGGCGAAGCCCTGCTGGAGTTCCGCGCTCCTCCACCACCACCACCACGCCGTCGTGCTGCTGCTGGACGGAGTCTTCCCCAACCTCTCCTTCTCCCCTTGCTGGATCAAGGCGTAGGAGACGTCACCGGGCTGCACGTGTGTTGAACGCGGAGGCTCCGTGGTTCGGCGCTTAGATCGGAATCAACCGTGATCTGAATCGCTACGAGTACGACTCCTTCATTCGTGTTCTTGCAATGCTTCTGCTTAGCGATCTACAAGGGTATGTAGACTCACCCCCCTTCCCCTCGTTGCTAGATTACTCCATAGATTGATCTTGGTGATGCGTAGAAAATTTTAAATTTCTGCTACGATCCCCAACAAGTAGAACCTATTAAAGTTGAAGAAAAGACTATTAATTATAACATTGATCCTATTGTTCCTACCGCTTATATTGAGAAACCACCTTTCCCTGTTAGAATAAAGGATCATGCTAAACCTTCAACTGTTGGGGAACGTAGCAGAAATTCAAAATTTTCCTACGTGTCACCAAGATCTATCTATGGAGAGACCAGGAACGAGGGGAAGGAGAGTGCATCTACATACCCTTGTAGATCGCTAAGCGGAAGCGTTCAAGTGAACGGGGTTGATGGAGTCATACTCATCGTGATTCAAATCACCGATGACCAAGTGCCGAACGCACGGCACCTCCGCGTTCAACACACGTACAGCCCGGTGACGTCTCCCACGCCTTGATCCAGCAAGGAGAGAGGGAGAGGTTGAGGAAGACTCCATCCAGCAGCAGCACAACGGCGTGGTGGTGGTGGAGGAGCGTGGCTATCCTGCAGGGCTTCGCCAAGCACCACAGAAGAGGAGGGAGAGAGAGATGCAGGGCTGCACCAACGAGAGATCGAATCGCGTGTTATGGGCAGCCCTATGCCTCACTATATATAGGGGAGAGGGAGGAGGGTGCGCCCCCTCTAGGGTTCCCACCCCTAGGGGGGCGGCAGCCCTAGATGGCAAAAGGGGGTGGCGGCCAAGAGGGGAGAGGGGAGGGAGGCGCAGCTAGATGGGCCCTAAGGCCCATCCCCTTTAGGGTTTGCCCCCTTCCCACCTCTTAGGCGCCATGGGCCCTTGTGGGAGGCGCACCAGCCCACTAAGGGGCTGGTCCCTCACCACTCTTGGCCCATGCAAGCCTCCGGGGTTGGTGGCCCCACTTGGTGGACCCCCGGGACCCTCCCTGTGGTCCCGGTACGTTACCAATAAATCCCGAAACTCTTCCGGTGACCAAAACAGGACTTCCCATATATAAATCTTTACCTCCGGACCATTCCGGAACTCCTCGTGACGTCCGGGATCTCATCCGGGACTCCGAACAACATTCGGTAACCACATACAAACTTCCTTTATAACCCTAGCGTCATCGAACCTTAAGTGTGTAGACCCTACGGGTTCGGGAGACATGCAGACATGACCAAGACGTTCTTCGGTCAATAACCAACAGCGGGATCTGGATACCCATGTTGGCTCCCACATGTTCCAAGATGATCTCATCAGATGAACCACGATGTCAAGGACTCAATCAATCCCGTATACAATTCCCTTTGTCTATCGGTACGATACTTGCCCGAGATTCGATCGTCGGTATCCCGATACCTTGTTCAATCTCGTTACCGGCAAGTCTCTTTACTCGTTCCGTAACACATCATCCCGTGATCAACTCCTTGATCACACTGTGCACATTATGATGATGTCCTACCGAGTGGGCCCAGAGATACCTCTCCATTTACATGGAGTGACAAATCCCAGTCTCGATTCGTGCCAACCCAACAGACACTTTCGGAGATACCTGTAATGTACCTTTATAGCCACCCAGTTACGTTGTGACGTTTGGCACACCCAAAGCACTCCTGCGGTATCCGGGAGTTGCACAATCTCATGGTCTAAGGAAATGATACTTGACATTAGAAAAGCTATAGCATACGAACTACACGATCTAGTGCTATGCTTAGGATTGGGTCTTGTCCATCACATCATTCTCCTAATGATGTGATCCCGTTATCAACGACATCCAATGTCCATGGTTAGGAAACCATAACCATCTATTGATCAACGAGCTAGTCAACTAGAGGCTCACTAGGGACATGGTGTTGTCTATGTATCCACACATGTATCTGAGTTTCCTATCAATACAATTATAGCATGGATAATAAACGATTATCATGAACAAGGAAATATAATAATAATCAATTTATTATTGCCTCTAGGGCATATTTCCAACAGTCTCCCACTTGCACTAGAGTCAATAATCTAGTTCACATCGATATGTGATTAACACTCAAGGTCACATCCCCATGTGACTAACACCCAAAGAGTTTACTAGAGTCAATAATCTAGTTCACATTTACCATGTGATTAACACTCGATGAGTTCTGGGTTTGATCATGTTATGCTTGTGAGAGAGGTTATAGTCAACGGGTCTGAACCTTTCAGATCCGTGTGTGCTTTACAAATCTCTATGTCATCTCCTAGATGTAGCTACCACGTTCTATTTGGAGCTAATCCAAATAACTGTTCCAATTGGAGCTATTCTAAATTGTTGCTCCATTATATGTATCCGGTATCTCTACTCAGAGCTGTCCGGATAGGTGTTAAGCTTGCATCGACGTAACTCTTTACTGTTGGGGAACGTAGTAGAAATTCAAAATTTTCCTACGTGTCACCAAGATCTATCTATGGAGAGACTAGCAACGAGGGGAAGGAGAGTGCATCTACATACCCTTGTAGATCGCTAAGCGGAAGCGTTCAAGTGAACGGGGTTGATGGAGTCGTACTCGTCGTGATTCAAATCACCAATGACCAAGTGCCGAACGCACGAAACCTCCGCGTTCAACACACGTGCAGCCCGGTGACGTCTCCCACGCCTTGATCCAGCAAGGAGAGAGGGAGAGGTTGAGGAAGACTCCATCCAGCAGCAGCACAACGGCGTGGTGGTGATGGAGGAGCGTGGCAATCCTGCAGGGCTTCGCCAAGCACCACAGAAGAGGAGGGAGAGAGAGATGCAGGGCTGCACCAACGAGAGATCGAATCGCGTGTGTTATGGGCAGCCCTAGGCCTCATATATATAGGGGAAGGGGAGGGGCTGCGCCCCCTCTAGGGTTACCACCCCTAAGGGGGGCGGCAGCCCTAGATGGCAAAGGGGGTGGCGGCCAAGAGGGGAGAGGGGAGGGAGGCGCAGCTAGATGGGCCCTAAGGCCCATCCCCTTTAGGGTTTGCCCCCTTCCCACCTCTTAGGCGCCATGGGCCCTTGTGGGAGGCGCACCAGCCCACTAGCCCACTAAGGGGCTGGTCCCTTACCACTCTTGGCCCATGCAAGCCTCCGGGGTTGGTGGCCCCACTTGGTGGACCCCCGGGACCCTCCCGGTGGTCCCGGTACATTACCGATAAACCCCGAAACTCTTCCGGTGACCAAAACAGGACTTCCCATATATAAATCTTTACCTCCGGACCATTCCGGAACTCCTCGTGACGTCCGGGATCTCATCCGGGACTCCGAACAACATTCGGTAACCACATACAAGCTTCCTTTATAACCCTAGCGTCATCGAACCTTAAGTGTGTAGACCCTACGGGTTCGGGAGACATGCAGACATGACCGAGATGTTCTCCGGTCAATAACCAACAGCGGGATCTGGATACCCATGTTGGCTCCCACATGTTCCACGATGATCTCATCGAATGAACCACGATGTCAAGGACTTAATCAATCCCGTATTCAATTCCCTTTGTCTAGCGGTACGATACTTGCCCGAGATTCGATCGTCGGTATCCCGATACCTTGTTCAATCTCGTTACCGGCAAGTCTCTTTTACTCGTTCCGTAACACATCATCCCGTGATCAACTCCTTGATCACATTGTGCACATTATGATGATGTCCTACCGAGTGGGCCCAGAGATACCTCTCCGTTTACACGGAGTGACAAATCCCAGTCTCGATTCGTGCCAACCCAACAGATACTTTCGGAGATACCTGTAATGTACCTTTATAGCCACCCAGTTACGTTGTGACGTTTGGCACACCCAAAGCACTCCTACGGTATCCGGGAGTTGCACAATCTCATGGTCTAAGGAAATGATACTTGACATTAGAAAAGCTTCATCATACGAACTACACGATCTAGTGCTATGCTTAGGATTGGGTCTTGTCCATGACATCATTCTCCTAATGATGTGATCCCCTTATCAACGACATCCAATGTCCATGGTCAGGAAACCGTAACCATCTATTGATCAACGAGCTAGTCAACTAGAGGCTCAGTAGGGACATGGTGTTGTCCATGTATCCACACATGTATCTGAGTTTCCTATCAATACAATTATAGCATGGATAATAAACGATTATCATGAACAAGGAAATATAATAATAATCAATTTATTATTGCCTCTAGGGCATATTTCCAACACTCTCCCACTTGCACTAGAGTCAATAATCTAGTTCACATCGCCATGTGATTAACACTCACAGAGTTCTGGGTTTGATCATGTTGCTTGTGAGAGAGGTTTTAGTCAACGGGTCTGAACCTTTCAGTTCCGTATGTACTTCGCAAATATCTATGTCATCTTGTAGATGCAACTACTACGCTACATTTGGAGCTATTCCAAACAACTGTTCTACTATACGAATCCAGTTTACTATTCAGAATAATCTGGATTAGTGTCAAAGTTTGCATCAGCGTAACCCTTTACGACGAACTCTTTTACCACCTCCATAATCGAGAAGATTCCTTAGTCCACTAGTTACTAAGGATAACTTTGACCGCTGTCTTGTGATCCATTCTTGGATCACTCTTGTACCCCTTGACTGACTCATGGCAAGGCACACTTCAGGTGTGGTACACAGCATAGCATACTGTAGAGAGCCTATGATAAAAGCATAGGGGACGACCTTCGTCCTTCCTCTTTCTTCTGCCGTGGTCGAGCTTTAAGTCTTTAACTTCATACCTTACAACTCAGGCAAGAACTCCTTCTTCGACTGATCCATCTTGAACACCTTCAAGATCATGTCAAGGTATGTGCTCATTTGAAAGTACTATTAAGCGTTTTGATCTATCCTTATAGATCATGATGCTCAATGCTCAAGCAGCTTAATCCAGGCTTTCCATTGAAAAACACTTTCCAAATAACCCTATATGCTTTACAGAAATTCTACATCATTTCTGATCCATAATATGTCAACAACATATACTCATCAGAAATTCTATAGTGCTCCCACTCACTTCTTTGGAAATACAAGTTTCTCATAAACTTTGTATACACCCAAAATCTTTGATCATCATCAAAGCATACATTCCAACTCCGAGATGCTTACTCCAGTCCCTAGAAGGATTGCTGGAGCTTTGCATACTTATTAGCATCTTTCAGGATTGACAAAACCTTCCGGTTGTATCACATACAACCTTTCCTCAAGAAAATCGTCGAGGAAACAATGTTTGACATCCTATCTGCAAGATTTCATAAATAATGCAGTAATCACTAATATAATTCCAACAGACTCTTAGCATCGCTACGAGTGAGAAAGTCTCATCGTAGTCAACTCCTTGAACTTGTCGGAAAACATCTTAACGACAAGTCGAGCTTTCTTAATGGTAATAATTACCATCATTGTCCGTCTTCCTTTTAAAATCCATCTGCACTCAACAGCCTTACGTCCATCGAGCTGTTCTACCAAAGTCTACACTTTGTTTTCATATATGGATCCTCTCTCGGATTATATGGCCTCGAGCCATTTTGGAATCCGGGCCCACCATCGCTTCTCCATAGCTCGTAGGTTCATTGTTGTCTAGCAACATGACTTCCAAGACAGGATTACGTACCACTCAGAAGTAGTACGCATCCTTGTCATCCTACAAGGTTTGGTAGTGACTTGATCTGAAGTTTCATGATCACTATCATAAGCTTCCACTTCAATTGGTGTAGGTGCCACAGGAACAACTTCCTGTGCCCTGCCACACACTAGTTGAAGAGACGGTTCAATAACCTCATCAAGTCTCCACCACCCTCCCACTCAATTCTTTCGAGAGAAACTTTTCTCGAGAAAGGACCCGATTGTAGAAACAATCCCTTATTGCTTTCGGATCTGAGACAGGAGGTATACCCAAATGTTTTGGGTGTCCTATGAAGATGCATTTATCCGCTTTGGGTTCGAGCTTATCAGCCTGAAACTTTTTCACATAAGCGTCGCAGCCCCAAACTTTTAAGAAATGACAGCTTAGGTTTCTCTAAACCATAGTTCATACGGTGTCATCTCATCGGAATTACGTGGTGCCCTATTTAAAGTGAATGTGGTTGTCTTTAATGCCTAACCCATAAACTATTGTGGTAATTCGATAAGAGACATCATGGTATGCATCATATCCAATAGGGTGCAGATATGATGTTCGGACACACCATCACACTATGGTGTTCCAGGCTGTATTAGTTGTGAAACAATTTCCACAATGTCTTAATTCTGTGCCAAACTCGTAACTCAGATATTCATCTCTATGATCATATCATAGATCTTTTATCCTCTTGTCATGACGATCTTTCAACTTCACCCTGAAATTACTTGAACCTTTCAATAATTCAGACTCGTGATTCATCAAGTAACTATACTCAACATCTACTCAAATCATCTATGAAGAACATAACGATATCCACTACATGCCTCAGCACTCATTGGACTGCACACATCAAAATGTATTACTTCCAACAAGTTGGTTTCTAGTTCCATTTTACTGAAAACGAGGCTTTCAGTCATCTTGCCCATGTGGTATGATTTGCATGTCTCAAGTGATTCAAGATCAAGTGAGTCCAAACGGTCCATTTGCATGGAGGTTCTTCATGCATATACACCAATAGACATGGTTCGCATGTCTCAAACTTTTCAAAAACGAGTGAGCCCAAAGATCCATCAACATGGAGCTTCTTCATGCGTTTTATACCGATATGACTTACGTGGCAGTGCCACAAATAGGTGGTACTATCATTACTATCTTTTGGCATGAACATGTGTATCACTACGATCGAGATTCAATAAACCATTCATTTCAGGTGTAAGACCATTGAAGGTATTATTCAAATAAACAGAGTAACCATTATTCTCCTTAAATGAATAACCATATCGCGATAGACATAATCTAATCATGTCTATGCTCAACGCAAACACCAATCTCGATGGTAGAAGGAGCGTACGATATTTGATTATATCAACATTGGAAATACTTCCAACACATATCATCAGCTCACCTTTAGCTAGTCTCCGTTTATTCCGTAGCTTTTATTTTGAGTTACTAACACTTAGCAACCGAACCGGTATCTAATACCCTGGTGCTACTAGGAGTACTAGTAAAGTACACATCAACACAATGTATATCCAATATACTTCTATCGACCTTGCCAGCCTTCTAATCTACCAAGTATCTAGGGTAATTCTGCTCCAGTGGCTATTCCCCTTATTACAGAAGCACTTAGTCTCGGGTTTGGGTTCAACCTTGGGTTTCTTCATTAGAGCAGCAGCTGATTTGCCGTTTCATGAAGTATCCCTTCTTTCCCTTGCCCTTCTTGAAACTAGTGGTTTTACCAACCATCAACAATTGATGCTCCTTCTTGATTTCTACTTTTGCGGTGTCAAACATCGCGAATATCTCAAGGATCATCATATATGTCCCCGATATATTATAGTTCATCACGAAGCTCTAGTAGCTTGGTGGTAATGACTTCGGAGAAACATCACTATCTCATTTGGAAGATCAACTCCCACTCGATTCAAATGATTGTTGTACTCAGACAATCTGAGCACAAGCTCAACAATTGAGCTTTTCTCCCTTAGTTTGCAGGCTAAGAAAAACGTCGGAGGTCTTATACCTCTTGACGTGGGCACGAGCCTGAAATCCCAATTTCAGCCCTCGAAACATCTCATATGTTTCGTGACGTTTCAAAACCGTCTTCGGTGCCTCAATTCTAAACCGTTTAACTGAACTATCACGTAGTTATCAAAATGTGTATGTCAGATGTTCGCAACATCCATAGACAACGTTCGAGGTTCAGCACACTGAGCGGTGCATTAAGGACATAAGCCTTCTATGAAGTAATGAGGACAATCCTCAGTTTACGGACCTAGTCCGCATAATTGCTACTATCAACTTTCAACTAAATTTTATCTAGGAACATATCTAAACAGTAGAACTGAAGCGCGAGCTACGACATAATTTGCGAAGATCCTTTGACTATGTTCAGGATAATTAAGTTCATCTTATGAACTCGCACTTAGATAGACATCCCTCTAGTCATCTAAGCGATTACATGATCCGAGTCAACTAGGCCGTGTCCGATCATCACGTGAGACGAACTAGTCAACGTCGGTGAACATCTTCATGTTGATCGTATCTTCTATACGACTCATGCTCGACCTTTCGGTCTTCTGTGTTCCGAGGCCATGTCTGTACATGCTAGGCTCGTCAAGTTAACCCTAAGTGTTTTGCATGTGTAAAACTGTCTTACACCCGTTGTATGTGAACGTAAGGATCTATCACACCCGATCATCACGGCGTGCTTCGAAACGACGAACTGTAGCAACGGTGCACAGTTAGGGGAGAACACTTCTTGAAATTGTTGTAAGGGATCATCTTATTTACTACCGTCGTTCTAAGCAAATAAGATGTATAAACATGATAAACATCACATGCAATCAAATAGTGACATGATATGGCCAATATCATATTGCTCCTTTTGATCTCCATCTTCGGGGCTCCATGATCATCATCGTCACCGGCATGACACCATGATCTCCATCATCATGATCTCCATCATCGTGTCTTCATGAAGTTGTCACGTCATCTATTACTTCTACTACTACAGCTAACGGTTAGCAATAAAGTAAAGTAATTACATGACATTTATGTTGACACGCAGGTCATGAATAAATTAAGAAAACTCCTATGGCTCCTGCCGGTTGTCATACTCATCGACATGCAAGTCGTGATTCCTATTACAAGAACATGATCAATCTCATACATCACATATATCATTCATCACATCCTTTTGGCCATATCACATCACATAGCATACCCTGCAAAAACAAGTTAGACGTCCTCTAATTGTTGTTTGCATGTTTTACGTGGCTGCTATGGGTTTCTAGCAAGAACGTTTCTTACCTACGCAAAGACCACAACGTGATATGCCAATTGCTATTTACCCTTCATAAGGACCCTTTTCATCGAATCCGATCTGACTAAAGTAGGAGAGACAGACACCCGCTAGCCACCTTATGCAACTAGTGCATGTCAGTCGGTGGAACCTGTCTCACGTAAGAGTACGTGTAAGGTCGGTCCGGGCCGCTTCATCCCACGATGCCGCCGAATCAAGATAAGACTAGTAACGGCAAGCATATTGAACAAAATCAACGCCCACAACTACTTTGTGTTCTACTCGTGCATAGAAACTACGCATAAACCTGGCTCTGAAACCACTGTTGGGGAACGTAGCAGAAATTCAAAATTTTCCTACGTGTCACCAAGATCTATCTATGGAGAGACTAGCAACGAGGGGAAGGAGAGTGCATCTACATACCCTTGTAGATCGCTAAGCGGAAGCGTTCAAGTGAACGGGGTTGATGGAGTCGTACTCGTCGTGATTCAAATCACCGATGACCAAGTGCCGAACGCACGGCACCTCCGCGTTCAACACACGTGCAGCCCGGTGACGTCTCCCACGCCTTGATCCAGCAAGGAGAGAGGGAGAGGTTGAGGAAGACTCCATCCAGCAGCAGCACAACGGCGTGGTGGTGATGGAGGAGCGTGGAAATCCTGCAGGGCTTCGCCAAGCACCACAGAAGAGGAGGGAGAGAGAGATGCAGGGCTGCACCAACGAGAGATCGAATCGCGTGTGTTATGGGCAGCCCTAGGCCTCATATATATAGGGGAAGGGGAGGGGCTGTGCCCCCTCTAGGGTTACCACCCCTAAGGGGGGCGGCAGCCCTAGATGGCAAAGGGGGTGGCGGCCAAGAGGGGAGAGGGGAGGGAGGCGCAGCTAGATGGGCCCTAAGGCCCATCCCCTTTAGGGTTTGCCCCCTTCCCACCTCTTAGGCGCCATGGGCCCTTGTGGGAGGCGCACCAGCCCACTAAGGGGCTGGTCCCTTACCACTCTTGGCCCATGCAAGCCTCCGGGGTTGGTGGCCCCACTTGGTGGACCCCCGGGACCCTCCCGGTGGTCCCGGTACATTACCGATAAACCCCGAAACTCTTCCGGTGACCAAAACAGGACTTCCCATATATAAATCTTTACCTCCGGACCATTCCGGAACTCCTCGTGACGTCCGGGATCTCATCCTGGACTCCGAACAACATTCGGTAACCACATACAAGCTTCCTTTATAACCCTAGCGTCATCGAACCTTAAGTGTGTAGACCCTACGGGTTCGGGAGACATGCAGACATGACCGAGACGTTCTCCGGTCAATAACCAACAGCGGGATCTGGATACCCATGTTGGCTCCCACATGTTCCACGATGATCTCATCGAATGAACCATGATGTCAAGGACTTAATCAATCCCGTATTCAATTCCCTTTGTCTAGCGGTACGATACTTGCCCGAGATTCGATCGTCGGTATCCCGATACCTTGTTCAATCTCGTTACCGGCAAGTCTCTTTTACTCGTTCCGTAACACATCATCCCATGATCAACTCCTTGATCACATTGTGCACATTATGATGATGTCCTACCGAGTGGGCCCAGAGATACCTCTCCGTTTACACGGAGTGACAAATCCCAGTCTCGATTCGTGCCAACCCAACATATACTTTCGGAGATACCTGTAATGTACCTTTATAGCCACCCAGTTACGTTGTGACGTTTGGCACACCCAAAGCACTCCTACGGTATCCGGGAGTTGCACAATCTCATGGTCTAAGGAAATGATACTTGACATTAGAAAAGCTTCAGCATACGAACTACATGATCTAGTGCTATGCTTAGGATTGGGTCTTGTCCATCACATCATTCTCCTAATGATGTGATCCCGTTATCAACGACATCCAATGTCCATGGTTAGGAAACCGTAACCATCTATTGATCAACGAGCTAGTCAACTAGAGGCTCACTAGGGACATGGTGTTGTCCATGTATCCACACATGTATCTGAGTTTCCTATCAATACAATTATAGCATGGATAATAAACGATTATCATGAACAAGGAAATATAATAATAATAATCAGTTTATTATTGCCTCTAGGGCATATTTCCAACATTTACGACGAACTCTTTTACCACCTCCATAATCGAGAAAATTTCTTAGTCCACTAGTTACTAAGGATAACTTTGACCGCTGTCCCGTGATCCATTCTTGGATCACTCTTGTACCCCTTGACTGACTCATGGCAAGGCACACTTCAGGTGCGGTACACAGCATAGCATACTGTAGAGCCTACGTCTTAAGCATAGGGGACGACCTTCGTCCTATCTCTCTATTCTTCCGTGGTCGAGCTTTAAGTCTTAACTTCATACCTTACAAATCAGGCAAGAACTCCTTCTTTGACTGATCCATCTTGAACACCTTCAAGATCATGTAAAGGTATGTGCTCATTTGAAAGTACCATTAAGCATTCTGATCTATCCTTATAGATCTTGATGCTCAATGTTCAAGTAGCTTAATCCAGGCTCTCCATTGAAAACACTTTCCAAATAACCCTATATGCTTTCTATAAATTCTACGTCATTTCTGATCAACAATATGTCAACAACATATATTTATCAGAAATTCTATAGTGCTCCCACTCACTTCTTTGGAAATACAAGTTTCTCATAAACTTTGTATAAACCCAAAATCTTTGATCATCTCATCAAAGCGTACATTCCAACTCCGAGATGCTTACTCCAGTCCTTAGAAGGATTGCTGGAGCTTTGCATACTTATTAGCATCTTTCAGGATTGAAAAAACCTTCCGGTTGTATCACATACAACCTTTCCTCAAGAAAATTGTCGAGGAAACAATGTTTTGACATCCTTTCTGCAAGATTTCATAAATAGTGCAGTAATCGCTAATATAATTCCAACAGACTCTTAGCATCGCTACGAGTGAGAAAGTCTCATCGCAGTCAATTCCTTGAACTTGTCGGAAAACATCTTAACGACAAGTCGAGCTTTCTTAATGGTGACATTTACCTTCATTGTTCGTCTTCCTTTTAAAATCCATCTGTACCCAACAGCCTTACGACCATCAAGTAGTTCTTCCAAAGTCTACACTTTGTTTTCATATATGGATCCCCACTCGGATTTTATGGCCTCGAGCCATTTATCGGAATCTAGGCCCACCATCGCTTCTCCATAGCTCGTAGGTTCATTGTTGTCTAGCAACATGACTTCCAAGACAAGATTACGTACCACTCTGAAGTAGTGCGCATCCTTGTCATCCCACGAGGTTTGGGAGTGACTTGATCCGAAGTCTCATGATCAATATCATAAGCTTCCACTTCAATTGGTGTAGGTGCCACAGGAACAACTTCCTGTGCCCTGCCACACACTAGTTGAAGAGACGGTTCAATAACCTCACCAAGTCTCCACCATCCTCCCACTCAATTCTTTCGAGAGAAACTTTTCCTCGAGAAAGGACCCGATTCTAGAAACAATCCCTTATTGCTTTCGGATCTGAGACAGGAGGTATACCCAACTGTTTTGGGTGTCCTATGAAGATGCATTTATCCGCTTTGGGTTCGAGCTTATCAGCCTGAAACTTTTCCACATAAGCTTCGCAGCCCCAAACTTTTAAGAAATGACAGCTTAGGTTTCTCTAAACCATAGTTCATACGGTGTCATCTCATCGGAATTAGGTGGTGCCCTATTTAAAGTGAATGTGGTTGTCTTTAATGCCTAACCCATAAACTATCGTGGTAATTCGATAAGAGACATCATGGTACGCATCATATTCAATAGGGTGCAGTTATGATGTTCGAACACACCATCACACTATGGTGTTCCAGGCTGTATTAGTTGTGAAACAATTTCCGCAATGTCTTAATTCTGTGCCAAACTCGTAATTCAGATATTCATCTCTATGATCATATCATAGATCTTTTTATCCTCTTGTTACGACGATCTTTCAACTTCACCCTGAAATTACTTCAACCTGTCAATAATTCAGACTCGTGATTCATCAAGTAAATATACTCAATATCTACTCAAATCATCTGTGAAGTAAGAACATAACGATATCCACTACACGCCTCAGCACTCATTGGACTGCACACATCAAAATGTATTTCTTCCAACAAGTTGCTTTCTAGTTCCATTTTACTAAAAACGAGGCTTTCAGTCATCTTGCCCATGTGGTATGATTTGCATGTCTCAAGTGATTCAAAATCAAGTGAGTTCAAATGGTCCATTTGCATGGAGTTTCTTCATGCATATACACCAATAGACATGGTTCGCATGTCTCAAACTTTTCAAAAATGAGTGAGCCCAAAGATCCATCAACATGGAGCTTCTTCATGCGTTTTATACCGATATGACTTACGTGGCAGTGCCACAAGTAGGTGGTACTATCATTACTATCTTTTGGCATGAACATGTGTATCACTACGATCGAGATTCAATAAACCATTCATTTTAGGTGTAAGACCATTTGAAGGTATTATTCAAATAAACAGAGTAACCATTATTCTCCTTAAATGAATAACCACATTGCGATAGACATAATCCAATCATATCTATGCTCAACGCAAACACCAATCTTGATGGTAGAGGGAGCGGACGATATTTGATCAACCTTGGAAATACTTCCAACACATATCGTCATCTCACCTTTAGCTAGTCTCCGTTTATTCAGTAGCTTTTATTTCGAGTTACTTAGCAACCGAACCGGTATCTAATACCCTGGTGCTACTAGGAGTACTAGTAAAGTACACAACAACACAATGTATATCCAATATACTTCTATCGACCTTGCCAGCCTTCTCATCTACCAAGTATCTAGGGTAATTCTGCTCCAGTGGCTGTTCCCCTTATTACAGAAGCACTCAGTCTCGGGTTTGGGTTCAACCTTGGGTTTCTTCACTAGAGCAGCAGCTGAATTGCCGTTTCATGAAGTATCCCTTTGTGCCCTTGCCCTTCTTGAAACTAGTGGTTTCGCCAACCATCAACAATTGATGCTCCTTCTTGATTTCTACTTTTGTGGTGTCAAACATCGCGAATATCTCAAGGATCATCATATATGTCCCTGATATATTATAGTTCATCACGAAGCTCTAGCAGCTTGGTGGTAATGACTTCGGAGAAACATCACTGTCTCATCTGGAAGATCAACTCCCACTTGATTCAAATTATTGTTGTACTCAGACAATCTAAGCACAAGCTCAACAATTGAGCTTTTCTCCCTTAGTTTGCAGGCTAAGAAAATCGTCGGAGGTCTTATACCTCTCGACGTGGGCACGAGCCTGAAATCCCAATTTCAGCCCTCAAAACATCTCATATGTTTCGCGACGTTTCAAAACGTCTTTGGTGCCTCAATTCTAAACCGTTTAACTGAACTATCACGTAGTTAACAAAATGTGTATGTCAGATGTTCGCAACATCCATAGACGACGTTCGAGGTTCAGCACACTAAGCGGTGCATTAAGGACATAAGCCTTCTATGAAGCAATGAGGACAATCCTCAGTTTACGAACCTAGTCCGCACAATTGCTACTATCAACTTTCAACTAATTTTTCTCAAGGAACATATCTAAACAGTAGAACTAAAGCGCGAGCTACGACATAATTTGCAAAATCCTTTTGACTATGTTCAGGATAATTAAGTTCATCTTATGAACTCCCACTCAGATAGACATCCCTCTAGTCATCTAAGTGATTACATGATCCGAGTCAACTAGGCCGTGTCCGATCATCACGTGAGACGGACTAGTCAACATCGGTGAACATCTTCATGTTGATCGTATCTGCCATACGACTCATGCTCGACCTTTCGGTCTTCTGTGTTCCGAGGCCATGTGTGTACATGCTAGGCTCATCAAGTTAACCTAAGTGTTTTGCATGTGTTCCGAGGCCATGTCTGTACATGCTAGGCTCGTCAACACCCGTTGTATATGAACGTATGAATCTAACACCCGATCATCACGTGGTGCTTCGAAACTACGAACTGTCGCAACGGTGCACAGTTAGGGGGAACACTTTCTTGAAATTTTAATGAGAGATCATCTTATTTACTACCGTCGTTCTAAGCAAATAAGATGTATAAACATGATAAACATCACATGCAATCAAATAATAGTGACATGATATGGCCAATATCATATAGCTCCTTTGATCTCTATCTTGGGGCTCCATGATCATCATCGTCACCGGCATGACACCATGATCTCCATCATCATGATCTCCATCATCATGATCTCCATCATCGTGTCTTCATGAAGTTGCCTCGCCAACTATTACTTCTACTACTATGGCTAACGGTTAGCAATAAAGTAAAGTAATTACATGACGTTTAAGTTGACACGCAGGTCATAAATAAATAAAGACAACTCCTATGGCTCCTGCCAGTTGTCATACTCATCGACATGCAAGTCGTGATTCCTATTACAAGAACATGGTCAATCTCATACATCACATATATCATTCATCACATCCTTTGGCCATATCACATCACATAGCATACCCTGCAAAAACAAGTTAGACGTCCTCTAATTGTTGTTTGCATGTTTTACGTGGCTGCTATGGGTTTCTAGCAAGAACGTTTCTTACCTACGCTAAACCACAACGTGATATGCCAATTGCTATTTACCCTTCATAAGGACCCTTTTCATCGAATCCGATCCGACTAAAGTGGGAGAGACAGACACCCGCCTGCCACCTTATGCAACTAGTGCATGTTTGTCGGTGGAACCGGTCTCACGTAAGAGTACGTGTAAGGTTGGTCCGGGCCGCTTCATCCCACGATGCCGCCGAATCAAGATTGGACTAGTAACGGTAAGCATATTGAACAAAATCAACGCCCACAACTACTTTGTGTTCTACTAGTGCATAGAATCTACGCAATAGACCTAGCTCTGATACCACTGTTGGGGAACGTAGCAGAAATTTAAAATTTTCCTACGTGTCACCAAGATCTATCTATGGAGAGACCAGCAACGAGGGGAAGGAGAGTGCATCTACATACCCTTGTAGATCGCTAAGCGGAAGCGTTCAAGTGAACGGGGTTGATGGAGTCGTACTCATCGTGATTCAAATCACCGATGACCAAGTGCCGAACGCACGGCACCTCCGCGATCAACACACGTACAGCCCGGTGACGTCTCCCACGCCTTGATCCAGCAAGGAGAGAGGGAGAGGTTGAGGAAGACTCCATCCAGCAGCAGCACAACGGCGTGGTGGTGGTGGAGGAGCGTGGCTATCCTGCAGGGCTTCACCAAGCACCACAGAAGAGGAGGGAGAGAGAGATGCAGGGCTGCACCAACGAGAGATCGAATCGCGTGTTATGGGCAGCCCTATGCCTCACTATATATAGGGGAGAGGGAGGAGGGTGCGCCCCCTCTAGGGTTCCCACCCCTAGGGGGGCGGCAGCCCTAGATGGCAAAAGGGGGTGGCGGCCAAGAGGGGAGAGGGGAGGGAGGCGCAGCTAGATGGGCCCTAAGGCCCATCCCCTTTAGGGTTTGCCCCCTTCCCACCTCTTAGGCGCCATGGGCCCTTGTGGGAGGTGCAGCAGCCCACTAAGGGGCTGGTCCCTCACCACTCTTGGCCCATGCAAGCCTCCGGGGTTGGTGGCCCCACTTGGTGGACTCCCGGGACCCTCCCGGTGGTCCCGGTACGTTACCGATAAATCCCGAAACTCTTCCGGTGACCAAAACAGGACTTCCCATATATAAATCTTTACCTCCGGACCATTCCGGAACTCCTCGTGATGTCCGGGATCTCATCCGGGACTCCGAACAACATTCGGTAACCACATACAAACTTCCTTTATAACCCTAGCGTCATCGAACCTTAAGTGTGTAGACCCTACGGGTTCGGGAGACATGCAGACATGACCAAGACGTTCTCCGGTCAATAACCAACAGCGGGATCTGGATACCCATGTTGGCTCCCACATGTTCCACGATGATCTCATCGGATGAACCACGATGTCAAGGACTCAATCAATCCCGTATACAATTCCCTTTGTCTATCGGTACGATACTTGCCCGAGATTCGATCATCGGTATCCCGATACCTTGTTCAATCTCGTTACTGGCAAGTCTCTTTACTCGTTCCGTAACACATCATCCCGTGATCAACTTCTTGATCACACTGTGCACATTATGATGATGTCCTACCGAGTGGGCCCAGAGATACCTCTCCGTTTACACGGAGTGACAAATCCAAGTCTCGATTCGTGCCAACCCAACAGACACTTTCGGAGATACCTGTAATGTACCTTTATAGCCACCCAGTTATGTTGTGACGTTTGGCACACCCAAAGCACTCCTACGGTATCCGGGAGTTGCACAATCTCATGGTCTAAGGAAATGATACTTGACATTAGAAAAGCTATAGCATACGAACTACACGATCTAGTGCTATGCTTAGGATTGGGTCTTGTCCATCACATCATTCTCCTAATGATGTGATCCCGTTATCAACGACATCCAATGTCCATGGTTAGGAAACCATAACCATCTATTGATCAACGAGCTAGTCAACTAGAGGCTCACTAGGGACATGGTGTTGTCTATGTATCCACACATGTATCTGAGTTTCCTATCAATACAATTATAGCATGGATAATAAACGATTATCATGAACAAGGAAATATAATAATAATCAATTTATTATTGCCTCTAGGGCATATTTCCAACATCAACTGTGGTTCGTAAGAGTAAGGCTAGAACACCTACACCCCCTGAGCAAATTAAAGTTGGACCTAGAATTGCTATGGTTAAAGATCTCCTGGTCGATAATATTGATGGGCATGTTATTTACTCCTGTGGTGAAGCCGCTAGAATTTCTAGACCCGATACTAAAAATAAACATAGACCTGTTGTTGGCATGCCTGTTGTTTGTGTTAAAATAGGAGATCATTATTATCATGGATTATGTGATATGGGTGCTAGCTAGTGTCAGTGCAATACCTTATACTTTATATAAAGAAATTATGCATGATATTGCACCTGCTGAGATAGAAGATATTGATTTTACTATTAAGCTTGCCAATAGAGATACTATTTCACTAGTTGGGATTGTTAGAGATATTGAAGTCTTGTGTGGGAAAATTAAATACCCTACTGATTTTCTTGATCTTGGTTCCCCACAAGATGAATTTTTTCCCATTATATTTGGTAGACCCTTCTTGAATACTGTTAATGCTAGGTGACTTCCAAACCTTCACAAACTCGTTCACTCGGCGATCCACAATTTCCTCTTGGATGCTCTAGACCATGACGCCTAACCGTCTAGAAGATGCATAGTCTTCAAAGGTAACAAGCGTCGGATCCACATAGGAACAATCTCTTTAGTGATGCTCAATCACTTTGGGTTTGTAGGTGTTTGGGTTTGTGTTTTCCTCACTTGATGATTTTCGCTCAAAGTCCTCGGAGGATGAGATGCTCTCAATGACAAGTGCCAGTTTCTCTCGGAGCAGCCAACCATCTAGTGGTTGTAGGGGGCGGCTACTTATAGCCTAGGGAGTATCCCGACATGATAAGACATAAATGCCCTTCAATGATATGACCTTTAGGTGGATAAGATATTTTGGGACAGCTAGCGCATAGCACAGCAACAGTCGGAAATTTGGCTATCAAACTCCTCAGGGCTATCATGTTCCTCACTTGTAGACAATCCGCACTGGCAAATTCCTAACTCCTCAGTCAGAACAAATTCCTCAGAGACCAGAAGATCTTCATCTCTATCACTAAAGAAATTGACTGAACTGTATGAGATTTTCAATGGCTTCACTCGAAAGGATTGGTAGGTGTAGGATTTTGAGATGAGTATCACTTGGAAACTTTTCCTTAGTTTTTTCTCGACCCCCTTTAATAGTACGGTGTTTCCTATGACTCAAGAAAGAGAAAAACGAAACTATGAAAACAAAAGACTTCACACTTCATGTTCCTCCCATGAACATAGAGTCTTCACGGTCACACTAATTTCTTCACTTTCAAAATCTTCAGAAAGCCAAAGTCTTCAGTTGAAGACATTCATTTTTAGGGGTCAAATTTCTCTGTAAATATCAAACTCCTCATAGACTTATAGACCTGTGTACACTCACAAACACATTAGTTCCTTAACCTATAAGTCTTCAATACACCAAAATCACTAAGGGGCACTAGATGCACTTACAAAAAGTACATCATTTTTTTGTGTAGCTCAGACCAAAACATATTTGGTCATGAATTTTTACAGAGATGTAGTATGCTTATGCAGGTTCATGGGTATATTTCATTTTTTTGAAACTTCAAAAATATGATTTTCAGATTTTTCAAAAAAACAAGCTCCATGGAGCTCGACCTCAAAAAATCGGCCCCCCTCATAATACATGCATAAAACACATATCTTTTACATCCACTATAAACCATATTTCTTTTACAAAGACAAGAAGTTTTGCTTCACTCGCCAAAGCTACAAAAACACTACATCACACTTTCTGCATGTGTAAAACTCATTTAATGACTCAAGGCATTTTATGTCCTACCAGATTATAAAAGACTACAAAACCAGTTCCAGGAAGCAATTAAACTTGGCATACAAAAAACAACAAATTTAGTTTCACACTCCGAAGCATAGCTCCATGACAATCCTTGACATGTAAAGGAAAATTTATGAGTCATCCAATGCTCTACTGATGCCATTTGTGTTACCAATTATTACAATGATACAAAACTAGTCTTCAGGAAACAATAAGATGGAGTATGGGACATGCCAATCTGATTTATATCTAACAACTCGTACAAGATAACAAAATGGATTTCACAAAAACAATAAGATGGAGCGCGGGTGATCAAGCCGATCGCGAGCGAGTCAGGGAGGCCGCTTGGTGTAGGTAGGGTGGCGGCGGAGTCCGAGATGAAGCCGGCAACGGCGGACGGCATGGGACGACGTGCGGACAAGCGCATCAGCACCGGCACCCGGGCTGCCAAAGCAATGTCGGCGCCCAGGCAGCGAGGCCCGAGCGACCAACGTAGCACCGGCGCCCGAGCTCGAGGCAGCCGACGAGCCTGACGCAGCCGGCCCGACGCAGTCGGGGACGATGCCGGCGAGGCAGACCGCAAGGCCGCCGTTCCTACGCAGCGGAGACGGGTGGTGATGGAGAGGTCCCGGTCGGAGCAGGGCCGCGACGGCCTGCGCAAGGCGACGGGCGGGCGGATGCGCGGGCGACGGCCATGAGGGCCGCCTGTCGCGCGAGGCCGCCGGGTTGGTGAAGAAGCTGACCGTTCGCGCCGGTGTTGGAGTAGAGGCGCACGGGGGTCAACGGCGGCGGCGGGCGACGCAAACGGATCTTAGATCGGAAAACCAAAAAGTAAAATGTCGATCAAGATGACCAGTGGGAGAGAGAAAAACCCGGAGTAAGGGCTCGGGAAAACGACTCTCTAGGGCAGCCGATCAACACGACTAGCGGATGAATCCTAGGTACGGGCTGCGTGGCCCCCGGTGGCAGTCATGGAGGCCGACAGCCCCGGGGCGGCGCGCGGGGCGGAAGCAGCGGCGGCTAGGGTTTGGATCCGTTAGGTTGATACCATGTTAGAAGGGATAGAGAGGAATAAAGAGGGACTGGCGGAATATGATTGATGTATTATTGAGCCTCGATGACGCTATATATTGAGGACAATACTTGAAGGGCAAGACGCCTCTCCTAAAGATAAGGTAGGAGACATATTACAAATCCTAGACTACCAAATACACATATGTCTCTAACACCCGATGAGGAGATGACAGTTATATAGTCTCTTTTTTTTGCGAAAGGGACCTAGACAACATTAAAATTAAGCAGTGGTACAAAGCACCCCAAGAAAAAGGAAAATTACATCAACACCCTAGGAACCAATAATCCAGCAACCACCAACGCGGGACGAGGACGCGCCGCCATCGCCATCGCCACCGCTCCCTCCGGGAGCAGGTGATAACCTTGATCATGCGCACTGACAGTTGTATAGTCTCAACCACGACCATGGATACCATGGATGGAACCATGAGTTAAGATGTTAGGCATCCAGGTAAGAATATGTAAGTACATTAAAGATAACGTCTGACCATGAATCTGGAGCAGAAATTCAAGTGAAGACGAGTCTAACTTAATTTTTTATACATTCTATTTATGCAACCCCAAAAAGTTGGCATGAGGAATCATCTTGACACAATCACCATGAGAAAAATGACATGGATGCTTTGCATATAACACTAGCTCATTTGATCTAAAAATATAACGCTAGCTCAAATATAAGGCAGCAAAACCAACCAAGGTAACATGCACAAGTTAAAAGCAAGTGTTTTTTCTTCATAATAAAAGAATGTGCGGTGGATGGGGCTCTTTTCCCCCTCTCCTTTAATATATGATACACACACTCGTGTGTATCCTTAAAAAGAAAGAATAAAAAAAGAATGTGGTGTTCACTGTAAGCATTTGACAATGATTAGATTCTAGTCCTTGAGCACACGCCATGCTTTTGTTTTTTGAACTGATCACACGCCATGCTTGCCATCGCAACAAAGTATTCTTTTTTGACGACGGCAAATGTCTTGGCAGGGCTCTAGAGCGAACATCTTACGTTTTCCAGGGTTCATACGGTAAATAGACCCGGACAGGCCAGGCGAGCTCTCAGCAGGCCTAAGAGGATGGGCCATGGGAATTAACGGGCCCAAGTGTCGTGGGCCGCAAAACAAAATAAATTCGCCGTTGCCGGGGATCGAACCCGGGTCACCCGCGTGACAGGCGGGAATACTTACCACCATACTACAACGACTTCTTGGCTTTTTAATGCTCAATTAAGTATACTTAGAAGTGCTGACTACCCACAGAACGTTCTCCATTGCCGTGGTTCAGTTTTCGTGCGTGCTCCACATCACGCTGATTGCATGCTCCGGAGTAAATCGTCTCTCGTGAGCCCAATGAGTGAGAGGGACAGTACTGAGGTGTTGACTCAACTTGCTCAGGAAAGAGGAGACACTCACATAATTTCCATCAAACATAGAGAGAAGCAATGGTTCCAGAAACAAGCAGAGCGAGGATCTTCGGGCACAGAAAGAAGAACATCCCTCGGTGTGACCTCAAGGCTCAAGCTGACTGTTGCAGCCTTCGGCGGACAATATTCAAGTTTGACGGCATGATCTCGTGTTCCTGGCGTTAAGTTCTAGCTTTATCGCGCAAAACCTAGATGTCGGCATGTTCTCTCGATGAACCCGACACTGTTATACTGCCAGAAAACGAATCTTTGGATAAATTTTGTTGTTTCCATATGATAATTCAGATACAGTTGTTACTAATGACGCCGGCGAGTATTTGGAACCTTTGAAAGATGCGATGTTGCGGATATTGATTCTACTCCCAGTCAACTTTGATCCACTCACTCCATATTCTATGTTGATATTTGTGCGCCTCCATATACCTTTGAAAACAATCAGATGTACATAGTTGCCCATGTGTTCCATATGCATGCTTCTTTTTTCTTTAGTTGGTAGCACTATTTTTTCCCTAGAAAATGCTTATATCTCTCACGAGTGTTTGCTAATTGGGTTTGCCTGCCTAGTTACATGAGAGGGCCGCCCCCTAAGGAAACTATGCTAAATATTTTAGTATTTTTCTAGCGATTATACCAGTGCATTGATTATTTGAGTGTGTTTTATAGCATTTTGTATGAGGTTTTGAATTATCCTCCTTTTATAATTATTCAAATGATGTTTATGCAATAATTGTGATGCACACTACAACTCGTTATTACACTTCACTAAACTGGGTTGCCCCCCTCCTCCTCCCATGCACATGCGATGGTCAACAAGCTTCTCCATCGCCTTTCTTGGCGGCACATCTGAATGGCGCTCAGTTGTACTCACTCTTAATAGACAATTAGGACAGTTGCTTCTACGAATGCCGACGAGAAGATCGAGGGGGGGCCCATCTTCGGCTGGGAGAGAAGGTTTCGATGGGAAGAAAACTCGTCCTTATGGATTGTGTTGTGGGTGTCGGATCACAGATATTCCCTCACATGTGACGCCTGTCCTTGGCATCGAGCGGATATCACCGTCATTGGGGTTGTCCACTTTGCTATCACCGGCAAGGAGGACACATAGGACAAAGAGGAGAGGTCGGGTGACGAGTGTTGCATTGTTATGGAGGTCACAACCATCATTCTCAAGCCAAAGGGAAATTCAGTAGAGGGTCTTGGTTGACAAGGAGAATCAAGAATAAAAATATGGGCGAAGAGCTACAAGAATTCTAGGAGGACATGGAGTACCTCACGCTGACATCCTGTGTCTGGGAGTGGAGCTGCGGGTGTCCGGTCAACGAGGTAAGGGCATTGGCCTCTGATGGTTCACTATTTGTATACAGGAATCATGGCTGGCCAGAGCATGTCGCATGGTGTCATTCGTCTCCTTGCCAGTTGGGAGCACCTCACATTGACTCACCGGCGTTTGCTCGCTCCAGCGAGCAAACTGACCAACACGCACAACTCTCAGTCGACACGCTTTTTTGGGGGCGACAGGGTGAGAAGTGGGGCCACCACTGGGAGAGGGAAGAGCAATTTAAAAGAGAGGACGGGAGGTCTTATTGTGGTATGCAGGCCCACATAATAATCCACAGGTAAACTCCCCCTGAATTTGTAGGGTGGGCCCATGCTAACTTCCTATTAAGCCTCCACCTAATCTATCCGCCCCAGAATTTCATGATGGGAGCTCCCTAATATCCTATTAAGCCTCCACCTAATCTCTTCTCCCCTTGAATTTCAAGGTGGGCCTTCCCTAATTTCTTATTAAGCCTTCACCTAATCTTTTAATGGGAACAAGGAGGTGCTGCACCCTTTCCCAAACGGGAAAATACAACTAGTCGAATCGTGAGTGCACGATTTGCAAGCATGCACAATCTAGCCTCCCTATTTTGTTAGTAATAGAGTTTGTGCATCTCATATGAGTAAGGTATAAAGTTGCCAAAAGCAAGAAAAATCACTTGAAGTTTGACAAGGTTCCCCTTAGTACTTCGCTAAAGCTTTTCTATAACAAACAAACCCACACGCCACTTTCCCCCTCTCCTCTCTTTCTCTCCCCCCGCTCTCTCTCTCTCTCTCGTCACACACGTTCCCCCCTCCCCTCAACATCCACACCGACTGCGCTAGAACCACCCACGGTTGAGCGGTGACGATGCGTTGAGACAACCGCGTGGGGTACTACCGTGTTTCTGTCCAGATCTGGAGTCCTAGGTGCGGGCGACCAGCCTCATCCAGATTTGGAGTCACCGCAGTCGAGGGCGTCTGTTTCCCCCCAGATCTGGAGCCAACATGATGATTGGTGATGGAGGAAAACAGCATACCGTCTCCGATGGCCACGTCTTACCACGACTGGCATCGGAGAAAGTAGTTGTTGCCTCCACATCGCCCTCCGCTGTCAACATCGAAGAAGGTAGGGGAAGAACTCGCCCTATTTTTTTCTAGAAAAATTAAGGTAAAAATTAGTTGATCTTTGAGTTGTGTTTATTTTATTTAATTGAGGGAAAACACTATACTTGTATATTACTATAGACTGATTGCAATCATTAGACATGGGGACATTAAGTATTGATGGGACACCAATTCCCTCAAAAAAGAAGTATTCATGGGACACTAGCCAACATCCCAAAGCCACTGTGGAGATTGGAATTCATGCTCCACATTGTTACCAGAAATAGCACAAATGGTGTTACACTCAGCGCCTTTATAAATTTACACAATTGTGTAGCCAGTGAGCCAGTAGCAACCTCCAGCCAAAGACCTCAACATTCTCTGGAACCTTAGCTCTCCAAATCACATCCCAAATATTCCAATTATATGTCGCACTTGAAGAACTAGAAGCAGGGGAATTGTACCTGAATTTGAGTTGGGTGGCGAGTTTATAAGCAAGTCATCTATCACGTAGAAGGGTGATTTATGTGAAATATCTCCTCTACACCAAAATCAGAAAATAGCCTAAGGGCAAGGTTAATAATCCATTCATTTTTTATCGAGACAATCAACTGGTTAACCCACCTCAACCTTGAGTTTCTAGCGAATTTGGTAACCTGGGGCCATACTGTCTCAAAATCCACTTGTCTCCCTAAATCTGAATTTTTCGTCCATTCACTATACGCCATGTAATGCCTTCCTTGATTATCTTAACTCCAAGCCGCCGATGCATATGAGGAAATGACCATGTCCAGAAATCCACACGAGGATAATATTCTCATTTCAAGACTCTAGAACATAAACTATCCACCTTGTGAATCAGTCTCCACCCTTGCCTTGCCAAGAGATATTGGTTAAACATATGCATATCCCAGAATCCTAGAACACGTCCTCTCTTTTCTTTTACCAGTTGGTACTAGGAGAGCCAATGGACTTGTGATGTCCTTACTCATCGCCCCACCTAAAGTCCCCGATAATTTTTTCATACTTATAACAAAAGCCCAAGGACATTTGAAAAATCCAAAGAAGTAAGTGTGAAGCGCTTGAACCACTTACTTGATCAAGACATCTTTAGCTGCATGGGCCATATACTTTTCAGTCCAGTCCTTGCACATTTTTATGAACCTTTCCATGATTGACTGAAATTCGAGGCAAACATCCTACCTTCTGGGGTTGGTAAACCCAAATATTTACTCTCGAAAGTGGAAGACACAACACCAAGGGTGACCTTTATCTCTTACTGGACATGGGGCAGGCAGTGTTCACTAAATAATAAAGAGCATTTAGCTGGGCTAAGAAGCATTCGTGTACACCTTTGAAATAGATTTGGAGTGTCCTTCACTGCCCTCACCTCTCTTCCTATGGCCTTGAAGAACAAAAGTTTGTCATCAACAAACATTAGTTTAGAGACACCGAGCCCCCCCCCCAACAATTTTTATAGGCATTAACCTCCCTTCCAAGACCGGATTTATTAAGATGCTTTCCTGACCATCTGCAACCAATAAGATGGTGCATTCAGTATGTGACTATAATATTCCTTCTCAGCTAGTGAGTACTCCTTATCATGGACCCAAAATCTTTCATGTCTAGGACTAAACATCCTGTTGCAGCACTCCCAGCTTAGTGCAGTCATCGGCCAGGGACTTCAATAGTTCCCTCCAGCGACGGTACTCTTTCCCATATCTACTCTTATCGGAAGGATTTCACGTTGCTATGCACATTGGTCTGTCGCCGTATTGCAGCCATAGAGGAAAGTGGTAGGAGCATATGCGTGTACAACTTTTCACTCTGAATAAATCACACCAACCCGACGATGCAACTGCACTTTTAACCTGACGGTCACATTGCTTTTGCCATACTGTTTATTATCGTATGTCCAGGATGGCCCCTTATAGCCCCAATTATGAAGATAACACTAGAACAAGGCTTCTCTGAAATTGGTATTTTTCTCTCGGATATCCAAGCTACTGAAAAGTGCTCATGCTGCCACATCGTCTCATAAAAATCACCTATCATCAACAAGTGTTCATGAGCATCTGGCTTTATTCTTTTGAGTAAACTCCAGATGTGACATCTTCCTTACTCCTTAGGTTCACCATGTAGCCCGACACTTCGGGCCATGGGAATCATGATTAATTAAGACATCGATGTACCTCAGGTCATATGGCAGTCTTTTTATTTTAGTTCATTCATCTCAGAACAACGCAAGGCACCCTTGCCATCACCATCATGCACAATACAATTCTGGTGGCCTAGTATCTACCTAAGATTATTGAAACTCTTTTCACATTGCAGAGTTTCAGAAAGTAAAACGATCGTCAAGTGGTATATGCGCGCACGAGGCAAACTAGCTCTTCAACTATCCGGGATTGCCCGAGGCCTCAACAGTTCTAGATTAGGTGACTCATTTCTCCTGACAGGTGCCTTCCCTATCACATGTCATTCATCGGCAACCCATGGGCCGATAGCTTCCTTACCACCTAACACACCTATGTTGCTCATGCCACCTCCATTACCCTCACCACATGCCTTCTTGTTCAGACCAGGACCCTTGTAACTTGGTGTCGCCACAAACTCACTACCAGACTCACTGTCACATCCCATGCGTTTACCCAACACTACCCCGGTGTTCACCAGGGATTGATCAACTTACTTCCTTGACTTACCATTGAGGCTATTATTATCTTTGTGGTGCTTGGCTTTCGTGTTACCGGCTCCAGGGGTAGGGGAGGAGCCTTGTTGAGGTTGACTTCGCCCACTTCATTTTCCTTGCTGGCTGCCGGACTCATGGAGGAGGCCAGGCCTGGCCTTTACTCACCTCCGCCCTCCAGGTTCAGCCTCGGCAAGGGAAGGAACCAAGTTGATGTCGAGTTCTACCCCCCTTGCTCTGATTTGTACATACAAGCAGCTTTGGACTGATTGCTGGTATCGTGGACGAGACCTTCCCCACCTCCTGCTGGAGTTGGGAACCCATGACAGCCATTGGTGGTGCATGGGCCGACGCTAGTGTTAGCATAATCTTGATTGTTTTGTTTGGAACATGATGTAGATGGTGCTTGCATGTCACGTGGCTTTAGTTCTTTGGGAACTAACCAAAGTCATGTACATGTACTAGTAGGAGTTCACGTGTTTGAGTAAAGCTTGAATCCAAATATGTAGTATACGATGTGATCTTGGTTAAGTCAATTTCCGTGTAGGACATGGTCTCGTGGGTTGGCTGAGTATATATATTTGCTGACCGGTGCCACGGTCCACGGTCAGACAGAGTTCTCCACCGCGCAAGGCTTCCCAGGATCATCTTCCTTGGCCCTCCATCACCCCATTGGGGGCGACCTCCTCTGACGCGCTCATCGCACTTTTGTTCTTTTTAGCCTACCTCTGCCATGGATGATTTGGGGATCTGAGTGTATGTGTTGTTGGTGGATGTGCGATCTTGTTGTGTTTATACTATATGAAAAATATGAAATAGTTCAAGGGTATACCACTATCAGTGTAGAACAATCTTAGAATTTCAATATTGCTTGCACTTTTTAATTTCAAATGTTGATGAAATTTATCGCGCATCTGCGGCCCGGAATGGAGGTGGAGACAAGAGCCCAACCTATTGCACAACACATATAAATAACATTCGGTGAAAAGAAAAATATAGAACTTGCCTTTTCTTTTAAAATGTTGATGAATTTTATCTTGATCGAATTTTCTTGAGGCAGATGCACATTTCGATGGCAATACTGTAGTCTTTACTCTACTGTGTATTATGTGTATAGTTTCTACAAACATTTTTATTGTGTTTGTATAATGATCATAGTTGTAGTAGTACCAAGTGAATTAAAATAGTGATAGCAATTTATATTATATAGTTAACTCAAGTCCATTGCTAAAATTGTTGTCCTTTCATGATCCTTAATGCAGAATTTGAAGCTGATATCATGCAAAACATCAATCAGAGCTCCAACACCCCCATCTCCGTGCACCGTGTCATGTTTGGACCCGAAGGCTGGGTGGACCTACCACATGGATTATTGCACTCCATCATTGTCCTGTTGGGTTCAACTCGTGACCTTCTTGCATTCATCGCCACCTGCCCTAGCTGGTATGCTGCATTCATGTCAATCAAATCTACCTTGGGCGAGCTCTTCCCACCTATTATTTTTCGGAACTGTGCCGACCAGACAAGCTCAACCGGCTCTAACATTGGAAACACATGGGAGCTCATTGATCCTGTATATCCAAGTACTCCGTTGTGTCGCTTGACCCCTCCAAGTATTTTGGACAAAATGGCAATCATCAAATGTTCTTATGGTCATGCGATTTTCTGCTATGACAGATCCCTTGTCATTATGGACGTGCTCACTGGCACTAAGGTTGCAGCTCCACCTTTCCCATTGAGTCAACTATGGTACAAAACCTTCATATCTCCAGAGGCGTCACCAGATTCATATATTGGTTAGCAGCCCGCACTGCCTGTACACTTGGCGAGTTGGGAGCCCCTCTTGGTTGCACTGCGATTTTCTAAATGCACATTTGATCAAGGAGATAGTATCTTTCAAAGACCGGGTCATTATGAGGATGCGTCAAAAACTATACACTGTGCATTTGGCACCTCAGTTTCATGTTGAGGTACTAAGAGTTGATTGCAGAGATTATATGGACCCATACGTGCTTTCCGGAAATTTGGTGGCTTGTGGAGACACACTTCTCCTACTTGGTCGTAACGGGGAAGCCTTCTCCATTGACTTCTCAACTGTACCTGCAAAGTATGTGAGCGTGGAAGAGGGAGGCATGGAGAAGTGGGCGTTCTTCTTTGGCGAGAAACGTACTGGACAGCCACGACTTTTAGTGAATCCAGAGAGAATGGGTTTAAGGGGTGGCCTTGTCTATCGGTTGGATGAAAACGCTCGAGTATTTTCATACCCAGTAGATGGCAACCAAAATGAGGAGTTGGAGCCAGAACCTTGTTTTGCGACGATCAATGCTTATCTTGCTCGCAATCCTACATCCTTTGCAGCTTGGGTATGAGATCGTGGCATTGCACCGCGCAGTTGTCTTGTTGTCGTTGGCTGCACTTGGGGACTTTTTGTCGCTATGTTCCTTCTAGTCTTCGCTCCTTTGACGGAGTACATCAAGATTTGTAATAATCTCTGTTTGCCACCCAGTGTACATTCCTGGAGGCAAAACTTGTGCTACATGCTGCTATTTTCGCTGAACCTTGTTAATTACTCCCGTTTTGCATACAAGAGATAAGCGTTTGCATCCTGAAACAATACTAGCTTCTTGGGTCTTCATATCACTCTTCAGCATTTTTTGTGTGCACCATGTCAGATGTGCCTGGGCTTTTATTTTAGTTATGTGCTTTGTTTGGTTCGTACATCTATTTGTAGCTTGATCTCCTTTTAAACAAAGATAATCAAATGCACGCAGAGCTGTTTGCTGAAGCTATGTTCAAATGCAGATCTGTTTGGTTGTCGAACACTCTGTCTGCCTAGTTTTTATTGGTGCGAAATATAAAATTTATGCTGAATGCACATATGCTGCTTATATGTTTGTTGGCTGAACTTGCAGTTTATATTAACCTGATGCTATGGACTTGCATCCTCACTCTAATTCTTGGCGACCTTGCAATTCTCCAGCCCAAAATGGCGTACAACGTTCAGTTAAAAAATTGTAGCTCTGCCCAAGCTATGTTCTCAATATTCACATTTCCACCCAATGAGACTGTCATATGCTCAAGCACATCACGTGAATAATCAACAACCATAGTACAATTACTCTTAGCTATTTATGTATGAAAGGGAAGTTACAGGCCTAGCCCATGTTATGAAGTGCCCAGGTACAAGAAAACTACACAATCTGTAATAGATGAGAAATAAAACATATGGGTCCTTTGTAATCACCGCAGAAAAAAAAGGTGAGTACATAATCTGATAACTTAATCTAAACTTCTGTTTGTAATGCAAGTTTCGAAACACGTCAAGAACATTCAGTGAGCCACTCATCCTGCAACTGCAACATGGTAGAATCCTCCCACCAAAGCTGTATCAGAAGCTAATCACCAACCGCACTCACGGCCATAAGATCATCGCAGGACAGAACGAGGAAACGCGCGGGGAAGACCCAGGTTGACTCCAATTTCAGGTACCGTCTTCCAGTGTTGAAGAGCTGTGTCGAACGGTAATAACATTTTTGCCATAGTTGCACTGCAGCCCAAGGTTTTTCAGACTGATAACTCAGGAAGTATATGTGGTTGCTCCTCCCTCCCCATCCCTCCGGGTTCATGCACGGCAACGCCTCGCACCGCTCGTCAACGCTGATAAAGATGGCCCAGTTATCTAACTTGTTCACCTTCACCCACCTTGCTTTCTTGGTCATGGTGTCCACTGACTCAAGCTTGAAGGCCATGAACTGGAAGGCCTCCGAGCGCATCCTTCTCCCCGCCTCCACAAGTTTGATCAAGAGAAGCGCATCACCACACACCACTAGCCATGCCTTGTCATTTGCCGAATAGAGATCTTCGGTTTTATCTTTCTCAAACACAACTTTAAACTTCCGAATAACGAGACTGGGTGACAAGTGAATGATGTAGAACCACCCGAAAGACCCTAGGGCATATGTCTTGCCATTGAAGGCCACATTTTGTTCAATCGAAAAACGACCAACTTTAGGACTGTGTTTTATCCAAGAGTCGCTCCCGATGCGCCACAGGAACAGATAGGCTCCAGCACCGACAAGGAGATGCGAATCAGCGGATGCAACAGGGGCAGTTAAGGTGACATAGCTGATGCAAGTGAAGTGAACTGACTGGAGGAAAGGAGGACCAACCTTAGTGCCACTGAATGGATTAACAATATGGAACCCATTGTTGTCGTAGAAGATCAGCTGACCATAGGAGCAGCGCAGAAAGGTCATGCTTCTGAGGTCACTCAAGGAAAGAATACTGCGATAGGATGAGGTGGCAGCAGGGTCAGCCAATCTCCATGTGCATTTGTGGAATAAGGTCCAACAGTTATGCGAGAGAGTCTGTCCACCGTCGGTACGGAGATTGGGGTGGAGGAGCAGAGGCTGGACAAAGGACCTGTATGCTGAGAAGAGATCACACCAATGGCGACAAGTGGTACCGAAGGCGAGGAGGTCGCGGAACGAGCGTAGTAAAGCGACAACAGGTCGGAGCAGGTTGTCCGGGAGCTCTGCCCATCCTTGCGGCCGAGATGAAGCAAAGAGTGAGGAGACAGAAGCAGAACATGTCCTGTTGGCCATTACTTGCACGATGGCGCTCTCCCTGTTCAACACAGCAAATTCAAGAAAAAGGTTAGGCATGCGAAACAAGGTATAACTTAACTGTACAGGAATTGCCAAGATTCTAAAAAACATGACTGGTGCGTGTCGTTAGGACATACACTGAACTGAACAAAGGTACTAATCGCATTGAGTTGTCGCTCCCTAGAAGCTCAGAACAAGATCAACAATGATGAATGCACTGGATATAAATTTTATACGCGCTAGATAGACGGGTTGTTGAAGTTTCATATAGATCTTTGTGTATACAGATTACACACCACAATCGCCTAGTAAGTACTGTATTTCTCAAACAAATACTGTAGCTGGCAAGTGTCGATGCTGACAGAAAAATAAAAGCAGAGCACATATGATTTTCTTAGCAAATTGAGAATCAGAGACCGCAATGTTGGAGATCTAAAGCAGGGAAAGCCTCAATCTGGATTGCTTTTCTTCTTCGAGATAAGCAGAAATCATCTATGCCTTACTCTTGCAGATGTAGGCGGATCTGATGCAACATCCGCAGGTGAAGAGAAACGGGATGGGACGCAGAAAGAAGGAGGCGTGCAGGACGAGGTAGGGGTTGGAGGTATTACGTGAGCGACGAGGACGAGGAAGCAGTGGCGGCCGACGCTGAGGAAGATGGAGAAGGATGCGCGTCGATCTCCCGCGGCGGCGCCTCCATGCGCGCCGCCGATTCTTCCAGCTCTCGGATGAGCAGCGCAGCCTTCATTTTTTTTCGAGAATCAGCAGCTCAGCCTTCAGAACCTCGATATTTCCTCTTCCTGTTATAAGGCGGCCCGGCCTAGTCCAGGGATAATGGGCCGAACATGGGTAACAGATTCCTACTTCCTCTATGTCTATGTTTTTTGTTTTTGTTTTAAGGCCAACTCCAACAGTTTGTTGGTGACCCCAAACAGACGCCCGCTTTATCCGAATTCTGTCAGTTTGGGTCAGCAAAACCGACACAAGTGTTTATTTGCGGTCATCCATCGATTGTCGCACCCGACGGCCCGTCGCATTGGCGAAAGCATCCAAATTTAAACTAAAATTCAAACCAAAAAAAAGAGATAAAAAGCAATCTAAACAATAACTATATATTACATTAAGTCATGGCCGAACTGTTCATCATGCATCAAACAAACTCAAAATTATTAAAAAGAAAAAACAAGCCGTCGCCACCGTCTTCACTTCATGGCGTCGCCACTGTCTTGGCTGCAGTCTTCCTCGTCCGCGCTAAGGTCGACGAAGGGAGGCGGCTGCCATAGGTGGGCTGGTGGCGCCTATGGAGGCTGCACTACAGGGGGCGGCGGCGGTGGCAAGTCGAGCGGTGATCATGGGTCAGTGCCAACCAACATGGCCGACGCAGACACCAACACTGCCGTGCATGACAAGGTCGAAGTCCACGACCAGGACTGGCCCACCACCGTCGAGTTCCACTGGGGTTCCGCGTCGTCTACCTCCTCCAGCTCGGGGATGACAACATCCCCGGCAGCCGAAAGCATGATCTGCACCTCCAGACCATCCCACTAGGAGTTCTCAAACTCCATCACTGAGTCTGTCACGATCCTCCTCACCAGCTCCTTCTCCTCCTCGACCGTCATGGGCTGATGTGGATCTGGTGGTGGTCGGGGTGGTGAGGGCGCATGTCCGCTCAGTCGTGCCCTAAAGCGCAGACGGTGAGGGACTGGAGGACACTGTGCCCTAGAACGTGACTGCACTAGGCTTGGATGGCCAGCAAAAAAGGTCTGCTGGCGCACTTCGTACTCATCCCAGAACAAAGTGACCCAAATTGAGGATGTGCCGATGTACCTGGGATCATCGACGAGATTCGGCGGCAACAAGGCATGGCGGTGGTTGATCTCGAGGAGTCGCATGTGACCGGTCACCGGAATGGCCGACACTGGCACCCGATCTGGGCTCATGTGCCAGCCGGTCGGTAGGTGGGCGTCCGACCACGCCAACAGGGTGGAGGTATCCCAGTAGCGCTGGCACACCTATACCTTCACATATGGGTGGTCCGTGTCCCGGCGGCGCGCCGAGCGATGGTCAAGCCAGTGGCGGCGTGTGGGCCTGAAGAAGATGATGCCTCAGTGTCGTGCTTCCCTGGCTTGGCCATGGCCGCCCGACGGCATGGTCTAGGGTTGGTCGGGGTTCAAGGGGGGCAGGACGAGTGTGAAAGCGGGAAGATGCCATGGGGACGAGGATGTGGACGATTGGTCCATGACTTCGTCATTAAAAATGACGCTTGGGGGAGGTTCACTGGCTGATAGGCGGGCCTGTCCCATGCGTGCGACGTAAATGTAGGTGGTGGGAAGTGGTTGGGGGCCGGCATGCAGGACTGGGCGGACGACGAGAAGCTGCGTGTGTGTCCGTCCATTGTCCGGTTTCACGCAAATCCGACCCATATTTGATCTGGATTTGGGTCGAGATGGACATGATGTGGACAAGATTTGTTCTTGCTCCGGCGCGTTGGGCCATCCCATTTATCTGTTTCAACGTAAACGGACAGAGCCAGATCAAATGGGGTCGCCTGTTGGAGTTGGCCTACGAGGCGTTCGGCTTGGATGCCCAGGTTGTTCCGCTATGAGAAGATGTGGGAGACTCGTGATAAATTTGATGGGTTCATGGAGGAAGCTTGGTCGGGCCGGGGTGCCGGAAGTGCAGAAGAACTTGGAGGAAATTTCAGAAAAGAAAGACGGAGGGAAGGGAGAGACAGGTGGAGGGGGAGAGGACATGACGAGGTAGGGCTTGGGGATATTACGTCGGCGAGGACGAGTCTGCCATGGCTAATGACGTCGAGGAAGAAGGATGCGCACGATCTCCCGCGGCGGCGCCTCAATGCGCGCCGCCGTTTCTTCCAGCTCTCCAACGAGTACTACCATAAATCGTAAACGACAATTCCTAAATGGCGCCTGTTCCTTCTATTTCCGCAATCGGGCGCACACCTTCTCCTCCGCGTGGGTCAGCCCATCTTCATTCTTTTGTTCTGTTTTAAAATACCAAAAACTGCACGCAAGGGCTTGGTTCGAACCGCCGATCTTAGCTTCCATGTACACGCTCCACTAACCACCCGGCTGCCTCACCTTTTGGTATTTACTTAGTGGTTGTTTGGATAGAGGAGATTAGCAATAGGATTATAGAAAATGCGTTTTAAGCTGATTTCTAGGAAAAATCGGTTTTATCTACGTTTTTATGAATAATCAGTTTATGAAAAACTATGTTTGGTTACGTAGATAGCCCCGTGACTCGTTAATCTTTGCTCGTCACTTTCTCCAAATTGGCCGCCATTGCTTATCCATTGAAGTACACGTATATGCAGCTGCTCCCCTCGAGTTTCTCCTCTACTCTCTCCGATTCCTCCTTCGTCCTTAGTTCGCTGACATCGCTGCTCCATTCCTCTCTTTTTTCTTTTTTTTGCGGGTGTGCTCCATTCCTCTCGGCCTTAGACGAATCAGGGCCTAGCCCCCGATTGCTGCTCTTCTCTCCTTCATTGGAGGCTTCACCAAGGGGGACACCGCTGAAGTGCGGACGACAGCAACGACTTCCACTCAACGGCTCGCCGTGCGCAGCGCCCGCTTCCCCTCGAGACTCTGGTGTTCGCGCTCGGCGGTGACCACTTGCTCTGGACAACACGGCGCATGCGAACGGCGGCAGTGGCCGCTTCCTCGACGACTCAGGGCATCTCCAGTCGCGCCCCCAGGAAGGCCTCCCCAGGCGTTTTTCTTGCGCCGGCGCCAAAAAATCGGCCCAGTCGCGCCCCCAGGAGCCCGATTTTCGCCGGCCTGGGCCGAAAATAGCGCCGACGGACCCAGGCCGAACCTGGCGCGCTGGGGGGCGCCCGGGGGCGCCGGGCGAACTTTTTTGGCGCGAAAAAGCCACGGGCCCGCCGCGTCAGCGACACGGCTCTCTTCTCGCCCCTTCGTCGTCCTCATCGCCTCGTTTCCCGCAGAGAATCAATGCCAAAGCTGCCGCGCTGCCGCGCCGGTCAACCTGCGCCATTGATGCCTCACGGGCGGCGCAGTGAAGGCCAGACGACGCGCGTCCCTCGCCCTCCCTCGCCCGCCACGCGTAAACACGGCGGCCACGCGTACGGGCGGCGTCTCGGCCTATATAAGACGCGCACCAGCGTGCTCGGCGACCACACTCTCTCGCCGTCATCGTTCCTGTTGGAAATATGCCCTAGAGGCAATAATAAATTGATTATTATTATATTTCCTTGTTCATGATAATCGTTTATTATCCATGCTAGAATTGTATTGATAGGAAACTCAGATACATGTGTGGATAAATAGACAACACAATGTCCCTAGTAAGCCTCTAGTTGACTAGCTCGTTGATCAATAGATGGTTACAGTTTCCTGACCATGGACATTGGATGTCGTTGATAATGGGATCACATCATTAGGAGAATGATGTGATGGACAAGACCCAATCCAAAGCATAGCACTAGATCGTGTAGTTCGTATGCTAAAGCTTTTCTAATGTCAAGTATCATTTCCTTAGACCATGAGATTGTGCAACTCCCGGATACCGTAGGAATGCTTTGGGTGTGCCAAACGTCACAACGTAACTGGGTGGCTATAAAGGTACACTACAGGTATCTCCGAAAGTGTCTATTGGGTTGGCGCGAATCGAGACTGGGATTTGTCACTCCGTGTGACGAAGAGATATCTCTGGGCCCACTCGGTAGGACGTCATCATAATGTGCACAATGTGATCAAGGAGTTGATCACGGGATGATGTGTTGCGGAACGAGTAAAGATACTTGTCGGTAACGAGATTGAACAAGGTATCGGGATACCGACGATCGAATCTCGGGCAAGTATCGTACCGATAGACAAAGGGAATTGTATACGGGATTGATTAAGTCCTTGACATCGTGGTTCATCCGATGAGATCATCGTGGAACATGTGGGAGCCAACATGGGTATCCAGATCCCGCTGTTGGTTATTGACCGGAGAACGTCTCGGTCATGTCTGCATGGTTCCCGAACCCGTAGGGTCTACACACTTAAGGTTCGATGACGCTAGGGTTATAAAGGAAGTTTGTATGTGGTTACCGAATGTTGTTCAGAGTCCCGGATGAGATCCCGGACATCACGAGGAGTTCCGGAATGGTCCGGAGGTAAAGATTTATATATAGGAAATCCTGTTTCGGCCATCGGGACAAGTTTCGGGGTCATCGGTATTGTACGGGGACCACCGGAAGGGTCCCGGGGGTCCACCGGGTGGGGCCACCTGCCCCGGGGGGCCACATGGGCTGTGGGAGGTGCGCCTTGGCCTACATGGGCCAAGGGCACCAGCCCCAAGAGGCCCATGCGCCTAGGGTTTTAAGGAGGGAAGAGTCCCACAAGGGGAAGGCACCTCCTATGTGCCTTGGGGGGGAGGGAAACCTCCTCTTGGCCGCCTCCCCTTTCCCATCTAGGGCTGCCGCCCCCCTAGGGGTGGGAACCCTAGAGGGGGCGCACCCTCCTCCCTCTCCCCTATATATAGTGAGGCATAGGGGCTGCTCATAACACGCGATTTGATCTCTCTCATTGGTGCAGCCCTCCCTCTCTATCTCCTCTCCCGTGGTGCTTGGCGAAGCCCTGCAGGATTGCCACGCTCCTCCATCACCACCACGCCGTTGTGCTGCTGCTAGATGGAGTCTTCCTCAACCTCTCCCTCTCTCCTTGCTGGATCAAGGCATGGGAGACATCGTCGGGCTGTACGTGTGTTGAACGCGGAGGTGCCGTCCGTTCGGCACTAGGATCTCCGGTGATTTGGATCACGACGAGTACGACTCCATCAACCCCGTTCTCTTGAACGCTTCCTCTTAGAGATCTAAAAGGGTATGTAGACGCACTCTCCTTCCCTTCGTTGCTGGTCTCTCCATAGATAGATCTTGGTGACACGTAGGAAAATTTTGAATTTCTGCTACGTTACCCAACAGTGGCATCATGAGCTAGGTCTATGCGTAGTTACTATGCACGAGTAGAACACAAAGTAGTTGTGGGCGTTGATTTTGTTCAATATGCTTACCGTTACTAGTCCAATCTTGATTCGGCGGCATTGTGGGATGAAGCGGCCCGGACCAACCTTACACGTACGCTTATGTGAGACCGGTTCCACCGACTGACATGCACTAGTTGCATTAGGTGGCTGGCGGGTGTCTATCTCTCCCACTTTGGTCGGATCGGATTCGATGAAAGGGGTCCTTATGAAGGGTAAATAGCAATTGGCATATCACGTTGTGGTTTTTGCGTAGGTAAGAAACGTTCTTGCTAGAAACCCATAGCAGCCACGTAAAACATGCAAACAACAATTAGAGGACGTCTAACTTGTTTTTGCAGAGTATGCTATGTGATGTGATATGGCCAAAAGGATGTGATGAATGATATATGTGATGTATGAGATTGATCATGTTCTTGTAATAGGAATCACGACTTGCATGTCGATGAGTATGACAACCGGCAGGAGCCATAGGAGTTGTCTTAATTTATTTATGACCTGCGTGTCAACATAAACGTCATGTAATTACTTTACTTTATTGCTAACTGTTAGCTGTAGTAGTAGAAGTAATAGTTGACGAGACAACTTCATGAAGACACGATGATAGAGGTCATGATGATGGAGATCATGGTGTCATGCCGGTGACAAGATGATCATGGAGCCCCAAGATGGAGATCAAAGGAGCTATATGATATTGGCCATATCATGTCACTATTATTTGATTGCATGTGATGTTTATCATGTTTATACATCTTGTTTACTTAGAACGATGGTAGTAAATAAGATGATCCCTCATTAAAATTTCAAGAAAGTGTTCCCCCTAACTGTGCACCGTTGCGACAGTTCGTTGTTTCAATGCACCACGTGATGATCGGGTGTTTGATTCAGACGTTCACATACAACGGGTCTAAGCCAGATTTACACACGCGAAACACTTAGGTTGACTTGACGAGCCTAGCATGTGTACAGACATGGCCTCGGAACACAGAAGACCGAAAGGTCGAGCATGAGTCGTATGGTAGATATGATCAACATGAAGATGTTCACCGATGTTGACTAGTCCGTCTCACGTGATGATTGGACACGGCCTAGTTGACTCGGATCATGTAATCACTTAGATGACTAGAGGGATGTCTATCTGAGTGGGAGTTCATAAGATGAACTTAATTATCCTGAACATAGTCAAAAGGTCTTCGCAAATTATGTCGTAGCTCGCGCTTCAGTTCTACTGTCTAGATATGTTCCTAGAGAAAATTTAGTTGAAAGTTGATAGTAACACTTATGCGGACTAGGTCCATAAACTGAGGATTGTCCTCATTGCTTCATAGAAGGCTTATGTCCTTAATGCACCGCTCAGTGTGCTGAACCTCAAACGTCGTCTGTAGATGTTGCGAACATCTGACATACACGTTTTGATAACTACATGATAGTTCAGTTAAACGGTTTAGAATTGAGGCACCAAAGACGTTTTGAAACGTCGCAAAACATATGAGATGTTTTGAGGGCTGAAATTGGGTTTTTAGGCTCGTGCCCACGTCAAGAGGTATAAGACCTCCGACGATTTTCTTAGCCTGCAAACTATGGGAGAAAAGCTCAATTGTTGAGCTTGTGCTCAGATTGTCTGAGTACAACAATCATTTGAATCAAGTGGGAGTTGATCTTCCAGATGAAATAGTGATGGTTCTCCGAAGTCATTACCACCAAGCTTCTTGAGCTTCATGATGAACTATAATGTATCGGGGACATATATGATGATCCTTGAGATATTCGCGATGTTTGACACCACAAAAGTAGAAATCAAGAAGGAGGATCAATTGTTGATGGTTTGTGAAACCACTAGTATCAAGGAGGGCAAGGGCAAAAAGGGATGCTTCATGAAACGGCATATCAGCTGCTGCTCTAGTGAAGAAACCCAAGGTTGAACCCAAACCCGAGACTAAGTGCTTCTGTAATAAGGGGAACAGCCACTGGAGCAGAATTACCCTAGATACTTGGTAGATGAGAAGGCTGGCAAGGTCGATAGAAGTATATTGGATATACATTGTGTTTATGTGTACTTTACTAGTACTCCTAGTAGCACCAGGGTATTAGATACCGGTTCGGTTGCTAAGTGTTAGTAACTCGAAATAAAAGCTACGGAATAAACGGAGACTAGCTAAAGGTGAGATGACGATATGTATTGGAAGTGTGTCCAATGTTGATATGATCAAATATCGTACGCTCCCTCTACCATCGAGATTGGTGTTTGCGTTGAGCATAGACATGATTGGATTATGTCTATCGCAATACGGTTATTCATTTAAATAGAATAACGGTTACTCTGTTTATTTGAATAATACCTTCAATGGTCTTACACCTAAAATGAATGGTTTATTGAATCTCGATCATAGTGATACACATGTTCATGCCAAAAGACAGTAATGATAGTACCACATACTTGTGGCACTGCCACTCAAGTCATATCGGTACAAAACGCATGAAGAGGCTCCATGTTGATGGATCTTTGGGCTCACTCGTTTTTGAAAAGTTTGAGACATGCGAACCATGTCTATTGGTGTATATGCATGAAGAAACTCCATGCAAATGGACCGTTTGGACTCACTTGATTTTGAATCACTTGAGACATGCAAATCATACCACATGGGCAAGATGACTGAAAGCCTCGTTTTTCAGTAAAATGGAACTAGAAAGTAACTTGTTGGAAGTAATACATTTTGATGTGTGCAATCCAATGAGTGCTGGGGCATGTAGTGGATATCGTTATGTTCTTACTTCACAGATGATTTGAGTAGATGTCGAGTATATTTACTTGATGAATCATGAGTCTGAATTATTGAAAGGTTCAAGTAATTTCAGGGTGAAGTTGAAAGATCGTCGTGACAAGAGGATAAAATATCTATGATATGATCATAGAGATGAATATCTGAATTACGGGTTTGGCACAGAATTAAGACATTGTGGAAATTGTTTCACAACTGATACAGTCTGGAACACCATAGTGTGATGGTGTGTCCGAACATCATAACTGCACCCTATTGGATATGATGCATACCATGATGTCTCTTATCAAATTACCATGATAGTTTATGGGTTAGGCATTAGAGACAACCACATTCACTTTAAATAGGGCACCACGTAATTCCGATGAGATGACACTGTATGAACTATGGTTTAGAGAAACCTAAGCTGTCATTTCTTAAAGGTTTGGGGCTGCGACGCTTATGTGAAAAAGTTTCAGGCTGATAAGCTCGAACCCAAAGCGGATAAATGCATCTTCATAGGACACCCAAAACATTTGGGTATACCTCCTGTCTCAGATCCGAAAGCAATAAGGGATTGTTTCTAGAATCGGGTCGTTTCTCGAGGAAAAGTTTCTCTCGAAAGAATTGAGTGGGAGGATGGTGGAGACTTGATGAGATTATTGAACCGTCACTTCAACTAGTGTATAGCAGGGCACAAAGAGTTGTTCCTGTGGCACCTACACCAATTGAAGTGGAAGCTTATGATAGTGATCATGAAACTTCAGATCAAGTCACTACCAAACCTCGTGGGATGACAAGGATGCGTACTACTTCAGAGTGGTACGTAATCCTGTCTTGGAAGTCATGTTGCTAGATAACAATGAACCTACGAGCTATGGAGGAGCGATGGTGGGCCTAGATTCCGATAAATGGCTCGAAGCCATAAAATCCGAGAGAGGATCCATGTATGGAAACAAAGTGTAGACTTTGACAGAACAGCTCGATGGTCATGAGGCTGTTGAGTATAGATGGTTTTTAAAAGGAAGACGGACAATGATGGTAAATGTCACCATTAAGAAAGCTCGACTTGTCGTTAAGATGTTTTCCGACAAGTTCAAGGAGTTGACTACGATGAGACTTTCTCACTCGTAGAGATGCTAAGAGTCTTTTGGAATTATATTAGCAACTACTGCATTATTTATGAAATCTTGCAGATAGGATGTCAAAACATTGTTTCCTCGACGTTTTTCTTGAGGAAAGGTTGTATGTGATACAACCGGAAGGTTTTGTCAATCCTGAAAGATGCTGATAAGTATGCAAAGCTCCAGCAATCCTTCTAAGGACTGGAGTAAGCATCTCGGAGGTGGAATGTATGCTTTGATGAGATGATCAAAGATTTTGGGTTTATACAAAGTTTATGAGAAACTTGTATTTCCAAAGAAGTGAGTGGGAGCACTATAGAATTTCTGATGAGTATATGTTGTTGACATATTGTTGATCAGAATGACGTAGAATTTTTGGAAAGCATATAGGGTTATTTGGAAAGTGTTTTCAATGGAAAGCCTGGATTAAGCTACTTGAACATTGAGCATCAAGATCTATAAGGATAGATCAAAACGTTTAATGGTACTTTCAAATGAGAACATACCTTGATATGATCTTGAAGGTGTTCGAGATGGATCAGTCAAAGAAGGAGTTCTTGCCTGAGTTGTAAGGTATGAAGTTAAGACTTAAAGCTCGACCACGGCAGAATAGAGAGAAAGGACGAAGGCCGTCCCCTATGCTTAAGACGTAGGCTCTACAGTATGCTATGCTGTGTACCGCACCTGAAGTGTGCCTTGCCATGAGTCAGTCAAGGGGTACAAGAGTGATCCAAGAATGGATCACAGGACAGCGGTGAAAGTTATCCTTAGTAACTAGTGGACTAAGGAATTTTCTCGATTATGGAGGTGGTAAAAGAGCTCATCGTAAAGGGTTACGTCGATGCAAGCTTAACACCTATCCGGATAGCTCTGAGTAGAGATACCGGATACGTATAATGGAGCAACAGTTTAGAATAGCTCCAAGTAGAACAGTTATTTGGAATAGGTCCAAATAGAACGTGGTAGCTACATCTAGGAGATGACATAGAGATTTGTAAAGCACACACGGATCTGAAAGGTTCAGACCCGTTGACTAAAACCTCTCTCACAAGCAACATGATCAAACCCAGAAATCATCGAGTGCTAATCACATAGTGATGTGAATTAGATTATTGACTCTAGTAAACTCTTTGGATGTTGGTTACATGGCGATGTGACCTGTGAGTGTTAATCACATGGCGATGTGAACTAGATTATTGACTCTAGTGCATGTGGGAGACTGTTGGAAATATGCCCTAGAGGCAATAATAAATTGATTATTATTATATTTCCTTGTTCATGATAATCGTTTATTATCCATGCTAGAATTGTATTGATAGGAAACTCAGGTACATTTGTGGATACATAGATAACACCATGTCCCTAGTAAGCCTCTAGTTGACTAGCTCGTTGATCAATAGATGGTTACGGTTTCCTGACCATGGACATTGGATGTCGTTGATAACGGGATCACATCATTAGGAGAATGATGTGATGGACAAGACCCAATCCTAAGCATAGCACTAGATCGTGTAGTTCGTATGCTAAAGCTTTTCTAATGTCAAGTATCATTTCCTTAGACCATGAGATTGTGCAAATCCCGGATACCGTAGGAATGCTTTGGGTGTGCCAAACGTCACAACGTAACTGGGTGGCTATAAAGGTACACTACGGGTATCTCCGAAAGTGTCTGTTGGGTTGGCGCGAATCGAGACTGGGATTTGTCACTCCGTGTGACGGAGAGGTATCTCTGGGCCCACTCGGTAGGACGTCATCATAATGTGCACAATGTGATCAAGGAGTTGATCATGGGATGATGTGTTGCGGAACGAGTAAAGAGACTTGTCGGTAACGAGATTGAACAAGGTATCGGGATACCGACGATCGAATCTCGGGCAAGTATCGTACCGATAGACAAAGGGAATTGTATACGGGATTGATTAAGTCCTTGACATCGTGGTTCATCCGATGAGATCATCGTGGAACATGTGGGAGCCAACATGGGTATCCAGATCCCGCTGTTGGTTATTGACCGGAGAATGTCTCGGTCATGTCTGCATGGTTCCCGAACCCGTAGGGTCTACACACTTAAGGTTCGATGACGCTAGGGTTATAAAGGAAGTTTGTATGTGGTTACCGAATGTTGTTCGGAGTCCCGGATGAGATCCCGGACATCATGAGGAGTTCCGGAATGGTCCGGAGGTAAAGATTTATATATAGGAAATCCTGTTTCGGCCATCGGGACAAGTTTCGGGGTCATCGGTATTGTACCGGGACCACCGGAAGGGTCCCGGGGGTCCACCGGGTGGGGCCACCTGCCCCGGGGGGCCACATGGGCTGTGGGAGGTGCGCCTTGGCCTACATGGGCCAAGGGCACCAGCCCCAAGAGGCCCATGCGCCTAGGGTTTTAAGGAGGGAAGAGTCCCACAAGGGGAAGGCACCTCCTAGGTGCCTTGGGGGGGAGGGAAACCTCCTCTTGGCCGCCTCCCCTTTCCCATCTAGGGCTGCCGCCTCCCCTAGGGGTGGGAACCCTAGAGGGGGCGCACCCTCCTCCCTCTCCCCTATATATAGTGAGGCATAGGGGCTGCTCATAACACGCGATTTGATCTCTCTCATTGGTGCAGCCCTCCCTCTCTATCTCCTCTCCCGTGGTGCTTGGCGAAGCCCTGCAGGATTGCCACGCTCCTCCATCACCACCACGCCGTTGTGCTGCTGCTGGATGGAGTCTTCCTCAACCTCTCCCTCTCTCCTTGCTGGATCAAGGCATGGGAGACATCGTCGGGCTGTACGTGTGTTGAACGCGGAGGTGCCGTCCGTTCGGCACTAGGATCTCCGGTGATTTGGATCACGACGAGTACGACTCCATCAACCCCGTTCTCTTGAACGCTTCCTCTTAGCGATCTACAAGGGTATGTAGACGCACTCTCCTTCCCTTCGTTGCTGGTCTCTCCATAGATAGATCTTGGTGACACGTAGGAAAATTTTGAATTTCTGCTACGTTACCCAACAGTTCCTCCCTCTCTTCTCTCGCCGTCGTTTCTCCCTCTCCTCTCTCTCGCCGTCTCCACCCATGGCCGAGCGCTTCCCTGGTGACGGCGCGGCGGCGAACGGCTTCGGCCGCCGCCATCTCCACGAAGACGAGGCTCGCCTCCTTTACGAGGCCGGGTACCCGGTCCCGCCGAACATGCGGGTGCCCGGCGCGTGGAGGATCAGCGCCGGCGGCGTGCCTGTGCCACCACCACCCACCGGGGCGGCGCGGCGTGCGGAGATCGCACGCATCCGCGCGTCCCTACCGCGGGCGGCGAGGAAGGGGCCACGGTACGTCCCCGACAGCCCGCTCTGGGAGTCCTACTTCCGCCGCCGTCACGCCGAGCAGCTCCAGGCCACCAACGGCGTCGAGCCCTCCGGCAGGCTCAACTCCAATGGCCAGCGCCGGTGGTGGGGCGTGCCCGGGCGCACGTTGGAGGCCGTCCTCGAGTACATCGAGGGCGGCAACACGCCGCCCCTCGAGTACCACGATCCCCCGTCCTTCTCACGCTGCCGGGGAAGCTCCTGGACCCCGAGGCGCATGGAGACCGGGGCGTCCTCCTCGTCGTCCGGCGGCTCGCCCTGCCTCCGCCCCGTCAAGCCGGAGCCCCAGGGCACGCCGGTCAGTGCCCGCACGCGTAGCTCCGGCGTCCGCATCGGCGGCGCCAACGCCTCCCCACCCACCGGCCGCTTCGTCCTCGTCAAGCCCAAGCCGGAGCGTGGCCTCCCCGCGGAGTACGAGGAGATAGCCCGGCGCGGCATCTCCGACGAGAACGCCCTGCGGTGGGCGCGGGACGACTACCTCCGTGACGAGATGGTCTGGCAGCGCCGGGCCCTGGAGGAGATCGCCGCCCGCAAGCGTGGGTGCGAGGACGAGCACGGCGTCGTGGTCCTCGACAGCGACGACGACGACGACGCCCCCGGACCGTCCAACCCGCCGCGCCAACCGGGGGAGGGATGCAGCAGGGACGACGGAGGCGCAGGCGGGGGCGGCGACGACGACGACGACGGCGGCGGCGGCGGCGACTACACGCGGTTCTACCGCCTCCTCGGCATGTAAACCGCGTGGGCGGGCGGCGAGGGGGACGGCGGGGGTAGCCCGCCGAAGTTTTTTTCTTTTTTTATAAAATATGTTTAAGTTTGAACGAACTCGCCGATGTTTGCGTTAAATTTCAGTCGTGTTTGCGCCGTATTTGAACTTTTTTTTAAAACGTGGGGGCCGCGACTGTGGGACATCACGTCCCCAGTGCGCGGTTTAGCGCCGGCGCGCCCCCAGGGGGCGATTTTTAGGCGTCCTGGGGGGCCGAACGGCTGGAGATGCCCTCAGGCGTTCGCACATGACGCCGGGCGCTTCCCTTCAACGATTTGGCGCGCGCGAACGGCGGCGGCCGCTTCCGCTCGACCAGGCCGACGGTAGAGCGCTTGTGCTCAAAGTCAATCGGCGTGCATGCCGGCCAGCGGCTTTGAATGAACTTCAGGTGCGGTAAGGCAAAAACTGCGCTGATGAATTTCATGCGGAAGGAGAAATCAGTTGCCGTGAGTTTCTACAATCGTGTTTTCACAAAAACAGCTATTAGTCATTTTTCACAAAACGCATGTTACTGGTTTTATGGAAACTGAATCCTACTTATCCATGTTTTTCCTGCGGAATCCAAACAAGGTTTAAGTTTGTTACACGGTTACGTGAGTCTACCGAAAACCAGTTTTGCTAAAACACCGTATCCAAACAAGGCCTTAGAGCTTTTTCCTTCTTTTCTTCTTTCTTTTTTTTTCTTATTTCTTGGAACGGCCCTGTTCGGGTTTTTTCTTGGAATGGTTTTGTTCATTTCCCCCCTTTTCTTTTTTCCTAAATGCATAATTTCTTTTTCAAATTTGTGTTTTTTTAAATTCATGAGCTTTTTTCCAAAACTGATCAACTTTTTTTAAATTTATGGATTTTTTTCAAAATTGATGAACATTTTTACAAATTTGTTAAATTTGTTTCAAAATCAATGAACTTTCTCTTGAAATTGATTTTTTTCAAAATCAATGAATTATTTTTTCCAAAATTGATGAATTTTTTTCAATTTTGTGTACTTCTTTTTTCAATTTTGATGAACTTTTTATGAATTTTTTGAACTTTAATTAACGAGCATTTTTCAATTCATGATTTTTTTTATTTTTCAGATTTTTTGTTACTTTTTTAAAAAAAGTTAATGGTTGACCGGCCAGTTGGTCAATTGTTAATCAGTCAACCGTGATTGAGCGAATGAGGCGTCATGGGCGAGCAAATGAGGCGACCTGGGCCAGCCTAGTTTGCGGGCACGTGGGCGCTAGTTCCCCTAGCCTGTGCTTAAGGCGCCGCCTAGGAGGTCCCGCCATAAACCAGTTTTTTTCCAACCTCAATATTTCCTTCTTCAGGTTATAGCACCGGCCCAGGGATGATAGACTAGGCCATTCTTGTTTTAGCTTTGGGCAACAGGTTTTCACCGATAACGGCTCGAACTTTACAGCCAGCGAGGTAAAAACTTGGTGCAGCAACATGGGCATTAAGCTCGATTATGCCTCCGTCTATCACCCTCAAACTAACGGTCAAGTCGAGCGAGCAAATGGTCTTATAATGAGCGGCATTAAACCCAGATTGGTGCGATCCTTGAAGTAATCAGATACGCACTGGGTTGAGGAGCTCGACTCCGTACTATGGGGGATGCGGACCACGCCGAATCGCACTACCGGATACACACCGTTCTTTATGGTGTACGACGCAGAGGCGGTACTGCCCTGCGACATAATTCATGACTCAACTCGAGTGCGCATGTACGAAGAGAAAGAAGTCGAGCATGATCGGCAGGACAGTTTGGACGCCCTGGAGGAGGAGCGTGATGTGGCAAAAGCCCGCTCCGCATTCTATCAGCAACAGGTTCGACGGTATCAAAGCAGAGAAGTACGGGCCAAAACTTATAATGTTGGCGAACTAGTTCTACGCCTACCAGAGAAGAAAAAGAACAAACTCGAGCCCAGATGGGAAGGTCCCTTCATTATTGACAAAGTTCTGACCGGTGGAGCGTACCGTCTGCGGGATGCATCGGACAATTGACTCGAGCCAAACCCATGGAACACGGCCAAACTCCAAAGGTTTTACGCCTAGTGCCGGACTCTCTGTTCGTCTCCTTACCTCCGTCAATTTTTTATATATATCCATCATCTGTCTTTTCTTTCTTTCTTTTCTTCCTTTTTCATGGCCTTAAAAGGTTAAAATTGGTCTTGACTACACAATCTTGACGCGCTAGGCGTGCTCATTATACCTGGGGGCTTCTTGTTGGGGAACGTAGCATAAATTCAAAATTTTCCTATGTGTCACCAAGATCTATCTATGGAGAGACCAGCAACGAGGGGAAGGAGAGTGCATCTACATACCCTTGTAGATCGCTAAGCGGAAGCGTTCAAGAGAACGGGGTTGATGGAGTCGTACTCGTCGTGATCCAAATCACCGGAGATCCTAGTGCCGAACGGATGGCACCTCCGCGTTCAACACAAGTATAGCCCGACGATGTCTCCCATGCCTTGATCCAGCAAGGAGAGAGGGAGAGGTTGAGGAAGACTCCATCCAGCAGCAGCACAATGGCATGGTGGTGATGGAGGAGCGTGGCAATCCTGTAGGGCTTCGCCAAGCACCACGGGAGAGGAGATAGAGAGGGAGGGCTGCACCAATGAGAGAGATCAAATCGCGTGTTCTGAGCAGCCCCTATGCCTCACTATATATAGGGGAGAGGGAGGAGGGTGCGCCCCCTCTAGGGTTCCCACCCCTAGGGGGGGCGGCAGCCCTAGATGGGAAAGGGGAGGCGGCCAGAGGAGGTTTCCCTCCCCCCCAAGGCACCTAGGAGGTGCCTTCCCCTTGTGGGACTCTTCCCTCCTCAAAACCCTAGGCGCATGGGCCCCTTGGGGCTGGTTCCCTTGGCCCATGTAGGCCAAGGCGCACCTCCCACAGCCCATGTGGCCCCCCGGGGCAGGTGGCCCCACCCGGTGGACCCCCGGGACCCTTCCGGTGGTCCTGATACAATACCGATGACCCCGAAACTTGTCCCGATGGCCGAAACAGGATTTCCTATATATAAATCTTCACCTCCGGACCATTCCGGAACTCCTCGTGACGTCCGGGATCTCATCTGGGACTCCGAACAACATTCGGTAACCACATACAAACTTCCTTTATAACCCTAGCGTCATCGAACCTTAAGTGTGTAGACCCTACGGGTTCGGGAGACATGCAGACATGACCGAGACGTTCTCCGGTCAATAACCAACAGCGGGATCTGGATACCCATGTTGGTTCCCACATGTTCCACGATGATCTCATCGCATGAACCACGATGTCAAGGACTTAATCAATCCCGTATACAATTCCCTTTGTCTAGCGGTATTGTACTTGCCCGAGATTCGATCGTCGGAATCCCGATACCTTGTTCAATCTCGTTACCGGCAAGTCTCTTTACTCGTTCCGTAACACATCATCCCGTGATCAACTCCTTGATCATATTGTGCACATTATGATGATGTCCTACCGAGTGGGCCCAGAGATACCTCTCCGCTTACACGGAGTGACAAATCCCAGTCTCGATTCGTGCCAACCCAACAGACACTTTCGGAGATACCTGTAGTGTACCTTTATAGCCACCCAGTTACGTTGTGACATTTGGCACACCCAAAGCACTCCTACGGTATCCGGGAGTTGCACAATCTCATGGTCTAAGGAAATGATACTTGACATTAGAAAAGCTTTAGCATACGAACTGCACGATCTTTGTGCTAGGCTTAGGATTGGGTCTTGTCCATCACATCATTCTCCTAATGATGTGATCCCGTTATCAACGACATCCAATGTCCATGGTCAGGAAACCGTAACCATCTATTGATCAATGAGCTAGTCAACTAGAGGCTTACTAGGGACATGGTGTTGTCTATGTATCCACACATGTATCTGAGTTTCCTATCAATACAATTCTAGCATGGATAATAAACGATTATCATGAACAAGGAAATATAATAATAACTAATTTAGTATTGCCTCTAGGGCATATTTCCAACAGTCTCCCACTTGCACTAGAGTCAATAATCCAGTTCACATCGATATGTGATTAACACTCAAGGTCAAATCCCCTTGTGACTAACACCCAAAGAGTTTACTAGAGTCAATAATCTAGTTCACATTACCATGTGATTAACACTCGATGAGTTCTGGGTTTGATCATGTTATGCTTGTGAGAGATGTTATAGTCAACGGGTCTGAATCTTTCAGATCCGTATGTACTTCGCAAATTTCTATGTCATCTTGTAGATGCAACTACTACGCTACATTTGGAGCTATTCCAAATAACCGTTCTACTATACGAATCCAGTTTACTACTCAGAATAATCTGGATTAGTGTCAAAGTTTGCATCGGCGTAACCCTTTACGACGAACTCTTTTACCAACTCCATAATCGAGAAAATTCCTTAGTCCACTAGTTACTAAGGATAAATTTGACCGCTGTCCTGTCATCCATTCTTGGATCACTCTTGTACCCCTTGACTGACTCATGGCAAGGCACACTTCAGGTGCGGTACACAGCATAGCATACTGTAGAGCCTACGTCTTAAGCATAGGGGACGACCTTCGTCCTGTCTCTCTATTCTGCTATGGTCGGGCTTTAAGTCTTAACTTCATACCTTACAACTCAGGCAAGAACTCCTTCTCTGGCTGATCCATCCTGAACACCTTTAAGATCATGTCAAGGTATGTGCTCATTTGAGAGTACCATTAAGCGTTTTGATCTATCCTTATAGATCTTGATGCTCAATGTTCAAGTGGCTTAATCCAGGTTTTACATTGAAAACACCTTTCAAATAACCCTATATGCTTTCCAGAAATTCTACATCATTTCTGATCAACAATATGTCAACACCATATACTCATCAGAAATTCTATAGTGCTCCCACTCACTTCTTTGGAAATACAAGTTTCTCATAAACTTTGTATAAACCCAAAATCTTTGATCATCTCATCAAAGCGTATATTCCAACTCCGAGATGCTTACTCCAGTCCTTAGAAGGATTGCTGGAGCTTTGCATACTTATTAGCATCTTTCAGGACTGACAAAACCTTCCGGTTGTATCACATACAACCTTTCCTCAAGAAAAACATCGAGGAAACAATGTTTTGACATACTATCTGCAAGATTTCATGAATAATGCAGTAATTGCTAATATAATTCCAACAGACTCTTAGCATCGCTACGAGTGAGAAAGTCTCACCGTAGTCAACTCCTTGAACTTGTCGGGAAACATCTTAACGACAAGTCGAGCTTTCTTAATGGTGATACTTACCATCATTGTCCGTCTTCCTTTTAAAATCCATATGTACCCAACAGCCTTATGACCATCAAGTAGTTCTTCCAAAGTCTACACTTTGTTTTCATACATGGATCCTCTCTCGGATTTTATGGCCTCAAGCCATTTATCGGAATCCGGGCCCACCATCGCTTCTCCATAGCTCGTAGGTTCATTGTTGTCTAGCAACATGACTTCCAAGACAGGATTACGTACCACTCTGAAGTAGTACGCATCCTTGTCGTCCTACGAGGTTTGGGAGTGACTTGATCCGAAGTCTCATGATCAATATCATAAGCTTCCACTTCAATTGGTGTAGGTGCCACAGGAACAACTCTTTGTGCCCTGCTATACACTAGTTGAAGAGACGGTTCAATAACCTCATCAAGTCTCCACCATCCTCCCACTCAATTCTTTCGAGAGAAACTTTTCCTTGAGAAAGGACCCGATTCTAGAAACAATCCCTTATCGCTTTCGAATCTGAGACAGGAGGTATACCCAACTGTTTTGGGTGTCCTCTGAAGATGCATTTATCCGCTTTGGGTTCGAGCTTATCAGCCTGAAACCTTTTCACATAAGCGTCGCGGCCCCAAACTTTTAAGAAATGACAGCTTAGGTTTCTCTAAACAATAGTTCATACGGTGTCATCTCATCGGAATTACGTGGTGCCCTATTTAAAGTGAATGTGGTTGTCTCTAATGCCTAACCCATAAACTGTCGTGGTAATTCGATAAGAGACATCATGGTATGCATCATATCCAATAGGGTGCAGTTATGATGTTCAGACACACCATCACACTATGGTGTTCCAGGCTGTATTAGTTGTGAAACAATTTCCACAATGTCTTAATTCTGTGCCAAACTCGTAATTCAGATATTCATCTCTATGATCATATCATAGATATTTTATCCTCTTGTCACGACGATCTTTCAACTTCACCCTGAAATTACTTGAACCTTTCAATAATTCAGACTCGTGATTCATCAAGTAAATGTACTCAACATCTACTCAAATCATCTGTGAAGTAAGAACGATATCCACTACATGCCTCAGCTCTCATTGGACTGCACACATCAAAATGTATCACTTCCAACAAGTTGCTTTCTAGTTCCATTTTACTGAAAATGAGACTTTCAGTCATCTTGCCCATGTGGTATGATTTGCATGTCCCAAGTGACTCAAAATCAAGTGAGTCAAAACGGTCCATTTGCATGGAGTTTCTTCATGCATATACACCAATAGACATGGTTCGCATGTCTCAAACTTTTCAAAAACGAGTGAGCCCAAAGATCCATCAACATGGAGCTTCTTCATGTGTTTTATACCGATATGACTTACGTGGCAGTGCCACAAGTAGGTGGTACTATCATTACTATCTTTTGGCATGAACATGTGTATCACTACGATCGAGATTCAATAAACCATTCATTTTAGGTGTAAGACCATTGAAGGTATTATTCAAATAAACAGAGTAACCATTACTCTCTCCTTAAATGAATAACCGTATTACGATAGACATAATCCAATCATGTCTATGCTCAACGCAAACACCAATCTCGATGGTAGAGGGAGCGTACGATATTTGATCATATCAACATTGGAAACACTTCCAACACATATCGTCATCTCACCTTTAGCTAGTCTCCGTTTATTCCGTAGCTTTTATTTCGAGTTACTAACACTTAGCAACCGAACCGGTATCTAATACCCTGGTGCTACTAGGAGTTCTAGTAAAGTACACATCAACACAATGTATATCCAATATACTTCTATCGACCTTGCCAGCCTTCTCATCTACCAAGTATCTAGGGTAATTCTGCTCCAGTGGCTGTTCCCCTTATTACAGAAGCACTTAGTCTCAGGTTTGGGTTCAACCTTGGGTTTCTTCACTAGAGCAGCAGCTGATATGCCGTTTCATGAAGCATCCCTTTTGCCCTTGCCCTCCTTGATACTAGTGGTTTCACAAACCATCAACAATTGATGCTCCTTCTTGATTTCTACTTTCGCGGTGTCAAACATCGCGAATATCTGAAGGATCATCATATATGTTCCTGATATATCATAGTTCATCACGAAGCTCTAGCAGCTTGGTGGTAATGACTTCGGAGAAACATCACTATCTTATCTGGAAGATCAACTCCCACTCGATTCAAGCGATTGTTGTACTCAGACAATCTGAGCACAAGCACAACAATTGAGCTTTTCTCCTTAGTTTGCAGGCTAAGAAAATCGTCGGAGGTCTCATACCTCTTGACGTGGGCACGAGCCTGAAATCCCAATTTCAGCCCTCGAAACATCTCATATGTTTCGCGACGTTTCAAAACGTCTTCGGTGCCTCAACTCTAAACTGTTTAATTGAACTATCACGTAGTTATCAAAATGTGTATGTCAGATGTTCGCAACATCCATAGACAACGTTCGAGGTTCAGCACGCTGAGCGGTGCATTAAGGACATAAGCCTTCTATGAAGCAATGAGGACAATCCTCAGTTTACGGACCCAGTCCGCATAATTGCTACTATCAACTTTCAACTAAATTTTCTCTAGGAACATATCTAAACAGTAGAACTGAAGCGCGAGCTACGACATAATTTGCGAAGACCTTTTGACTATGTTCAGGATAATTAAGTTCATCTTATGAACTCCCACTCAGATAGACATCCCTCTAGTTATCTAAGTGATTTCATGATCCGAGTCAACTAGGCCGTGTCCGATCATCACGTGAGACGGACTAGTCAACATCGGTGAACATCTTCATGTTGATCGTATCTACCATACGACTCATGCTCGACCTTTCGGTCTTCTGTGTTCCGAGGCCATGTCTGTACACATGCTAGGCTCGTCAAGTCAACCTAAGTGTTTCGCGTGTGTAAATCTGGCTTACACCCGTTGTATGTGAACGTCTGAATCAAACACCCAATCATCAAATGGTGCACTGAAACAACGAACTGTCGCAACGGTGCACAGTTAGGGGGAACACTTTCTTGAAATTTTAATGAGGGATCATCTTATTTAGTACCGTTGTTCTAAGCAAATAAGATGTATAAACATGATAAACATCACATGCAATCAAATAGTGACATGATATGGCCAATATCACTTTGCTCCTTTTGATCTCCATCTTCGGGGCGCCATGATCATTATCGTCACCGGCATGACACCATGATCTCCATCATCATGATCTCCATCATCGTGTCTTCATGAAGTTGTCACGTCATCTATTACTTCTACTACTATGGCTAACGCTTTAGCAATAAAGTAAAGTAACTACATGATGTTTATGTTGACACGCAGGTCATAAATAATTAAAGACAACTCCTATGGCTCCTGCCGGTTGTCATACTCATCGACATGCAAGTCGTGATTCCTATTACAAGAACATGATCAATCTCATACATCACATATATCATTCATCACATCCTTTTGGCCATATCACATCACAAGGCATACCCTGCAAAAACAAGTTAGACGTCCTCTAATTGTTGTTTGCAAGTTTTACGTGGCTACTATGGGTTTCTAGCAAGAACGTTTCTTACCTACGCAAAACCACAACGTGATATGCCAATTGCTATTTACCCTTCATAAGGAACCTTTTCATCGAATCCGATCCGACTAAAGTGGGAGAGACAGACACCCGCCAGCCACCTTATGCAACTAGTGCATGTTTGTCGGTGGAACCGGTCTCACGAGCGTACGTGTAAGGTTGGTCCGGGCCGCTTCATCCCACAATGCCGCTGAATCAAGATTGGACTAGTAACGGTAAGCATATTGAACAAAATCAACGCCCACAACTACTTTGTGTTCTACTCGTGCATAGTAACTACGCATAGACCTAGCTCATGATGCCACTGTTGGGGAACGTAGCATAAATTCAAAATTTTCCTACGTGTCACCAAGATCTATCTATGGAGAGACCAGCAATGAGGGGAAGGAGAGTGCATCTACATACCCTTGTAGATCGCTAAGCGGAAGCGTTCAAGAGAACGGGGTTGATGGAGTCGTACTCGTTGTGATCCAAATCACCGGAGATCCTAGTGCCGAACGGACGGCACCTCCGCGTTCAACACACGTACAGCCCGATGATGTCTCCCATGCCTTGATCCAGCAAGGAGAGAGGGAGAGGTTGAGGAAGACTCCATCCAGCAGCAGCACAACGGCCTGGTGGTGATGGAGGAGCGTGGCAATCCTGCAGGGCTTCGCCAAGCACCACGGGAGAGGAGATAGAGAGGGAGGTCTGCACCAATGAGAGAGATCAAATCACGTGTTCTGAGCAGCCCCTATGCCTCACTATATATAGGGGAGAGGGAGGAGGGTGCGCCCCCTCTAGGGTTCCCACCCCTTGGGGGGCGGCAGCCCTAGATGGGAAAGGGGAGGCAGCCAGAGGAGGTTTCCCTCCCCCCCAAGGCACCTAGGAGGTGCCTTCCCCTTGTGGGACTCTTCCCTCCTCAAAACCCTAGGCGCATGGGCCCCTTGGAGCTGGTTCCCTTGGCCCATGTAGGCCAAGGCGCACCTCCCACAGCCCATGTGGCCCCCCGGGGCAGGTGGCCCCACCCGGTGGACCCCCGGGACCCTTCCGGTGGTCCCGGTACAATACCGATGACCCCGAAACTTGTCCCGATGGCCGAAACAGGATTTCCTATATATAAATCTTCACCTCCGGACCATTCCGGAACTCCTCGTGACGTCCGGGATCTCATCCGGGACTCCGAACAACATTCGGTAACCACATACAAACTTCCTTTATAACCCTAGCATCATCGAACCTTAAGTGTGTAGACCCTACGGGTTCGGGAGACATGCAGACATGACCGAGACGTTCTCCGGTCAATAACCAACAGCGGGATCTGGATACCCATGTTGGTTCCCACATGTTCCACGATGATCTCATCGGATGAACCACGATGTCAAGGACTTAATCAATCCCGTATACAATTCCCTTTGTCTAGCGGTATTGTACTTGCCCGAGATTCGATCATCGGTATCCCGATACCTTGTTCAATCTCGTTACCGGCAAGTCTCTTTACTCGTTCCATAACACATCATCCCGTGATCAACTCCTTGATCATATTGTGCACATTATGATGATGTCCTACCGAGTGGGCCCAGAGATACCTCTCCGCTTACACGGAGTGACAAATCCCAGTCTCGATTCGTGCCAACCCAACAGACACTTTCGGAGATACCTGTAGTGTACCTTTATAGCCACCCAGTTACGTTGTGACATTTGGCACACCCAAAGCACTCCTACGGTATCCGGGAGTTGCACAATCTCATGGTCTAAGGAAATGATACTTGACATTAGAAAAGCTTTAGCATACGAACTTCACGATCTTTGTGCTAGGCTTAGGATTGGGTCTTGTCCATCACATCATTCTCCTAATGATGTGATCCCGTTATCAACGACATCCAATATCCATGGTCAGGAAACCGTAACCATCTATTGATCAACGAGCTAGTCAACTAGAGGCTTACTAGGGACATGGTGTTGTCTATGTATCCACACATGTATCTGAGTTTCCTATCAATACAATTCTAGCATGGATAATAAACGATTATCATGAACAAGGAAATATAATAATAACTAATTTATTATTGCCTCTAGGGCATATTTCCAACACTTCTTATACAGAAGCTTAATATAACTATGTTCCGGGCTCTATGCCCCCTGCACATGTGTTACTTCTCACATGTACCTTTTCTTCGCCATTATATGCATCGATATGACTTAAGTTTTGGCCAAGCTGGGTTGCCTGGCTCTTGTGTTTATGCCCTACGTTCCCGTTAATTCGGCTAGGGCATAAGGGGAGCACCTCTGCGATTGCTACTGCCGGGTCAGCCGGATGTGTACCTCAGACTAGGTGAAGCCAAAAGCTAGCGTTCATAAGGGAATATTCAGTCGGTGATCAAAAGATGACTTTTACTTATTGTAATACATGCCCCCAGATGTTTATATCCTGCGTCTCTTTTCGCAGTTCGGACATGCACATTAATGCATGCGTACCCAGGGAAAGGAACCCTTAACGGAACTATTCTCCCTGGAAGATGTTTCTTACTATCCATGTAATATAACATAGCTAGTTGGGTACTTGTCTGTTCAAGCACTTATGACCCCTACGCCTGGTTTCCACGCGTACCCCGGTTTTTACATAACTGAGCGGGTATTCGGATACACTCCGGACTGTCGGGTCCGGAGGTCGAAGCGAAAAGGTCCGCCATGACAAATGATTTACAATCCGGCTAGGGACAATATATGTCAATTGAAGTACACATCACTTAGACTGACTAAATTCTTCTTCTATACCATCCAACAGGTTGTCTAGCCTACAATCCTGTTGGGAATATATTGCGGCTAATTTCACCTGGTCATACACCAAACTGACGGGGATTTCTTTTCCATCAGACCCCACAGGTCCGACTTCGGCCATATGGTTCGGGTCAGCCTTGGTATATCGAGTCTTCACCATGGCCGAGGCTTCCCTCGCACCTTGTCGGCAGGCAGATATCTTTCATAATCGGAAGCGCCGCCGCGCTCCCCTGAGCATCTCTATTAGCTCCCCCATGCCTCCTGGCAGGGAGGCGGATGGCCACAAGGCCTGGGTAATGCCCTGCATCACCTGCCAAACTTATTCGTGCAGTTGTGAGAGCTCGGGCAGAAGATCAGCTGCAGACCCGGGCATCTCTTCTGCGGGACGATCCGTCAGCATACCTGCAGATATAACTCTGTTAGCCAGTTTTTTCGCCGAACTCTATAAAATTTCGTTTAAGCACTTACTAAAATGCCGCGTCGAAGCCTCTTATTCTCCTTTACGGAGTCAGCAAGCTGGGCCCGAACATCTTTCCGTTCAACACTCAGCCGGATATTGGCATCTTGGAGATCGTTTTTCTCCCGCCTAACCTGCTTAAGCACGCGCTCGCCAGCCTTTAACTGTCGTTGAGCATGTTGCTCATCCCCTTGCACGACCTCCGGATTCATTCCGGGATCATTTGCAGAATCTATTGTTAGATTTGCAGGCATGCCGCACACTAGCTGGTACATGTCATTCTTTTTGATAGAGACAAGTGTTACCACAGGGGGCCTTCTCGGACTCCTTCATTGCGGCAACTGCGGCCCGTAGCTAGGCTTTGCACTCCTCCAGCTCTTGAGACAACTGGTTATTCTTCTCCGTAAGAACCTACACAAATAATGATCCTTAAATCAGTTGTGTCAACTGTTTCAAGTCTCAGGGACTACTGATATACATAATTATCAGATTTTCATACCCGTATATCCTTTACATACTGGTCCGTGGCTCTGGCAAGACCATTTTGAGCAGCTCGGATGTACGCGTCTCCTGAGTTGAAGGCATCGAACGCCTCTTTAGAGAAACCAGGGTCGCGAAGTATGGCCCGGCGACGTCTGTGATTCATGGCACTCTCCACTTCGGAATTTGTAGCGGACAGCCTATCCACATCCTCTATAGGAGGAACATCCGATGTTGTCCTTGCGTTACCATCTGCCTCTGGGTCCGGCTTTGAAGCCCGGCTAGTGGAGGCGTGGCCGGCAGGATCTTCGGATATAGTCCGGCGAGCATTTTTTCTGCCAGGAACCATGGACGTTATTATATTTTAAAGACAACAACCACAGAGCAGGGTCCTTTTTCATACCTCTGCAACGGCGTCTCAGTCCTGACCGCCTTCCTTTTAAGCCTACCCAGTTTTGGTGCCCCTTGTTGGTGAGTCACTGCGGGTTCGGCATGGCGTCCCGAGGGCCTTCCCTGTAAGACACCAAATGTGTGCGGTAGGTGAAGTGCAAAAAATGGGATCCTTCTCGGAAGTTGGGACTCCGATTTTACTTACATGCGATGCAGGGAGCAGTCCGGGATAATCGGCTATGATGGCCACCAAGACACCGTTGCAGCTTAACTGATAGAACGTCCTGTCGATGAGCTCCACAAAGGTGTCCGGATCTTCTTCGAGTCCGTGGTCGAGGGCCCGGTCAGGGTCCTCTGGTTGTGGAGACGGACTGTTGACCTCCCTCACAGCTTTTCGCAGTTCCTTCTATGAAATAGCAAGGTAAATATTTATGACAAAGAATGCGGGAAGGTCTGGAGTAAAAAGTAGCAGCTCACCCAGTTTGGGGGGTTGTACATGGAGAATCCATCCCGTGGCTTGATGCGGATGAACTCCTCTTCCTCTCCTTTATATGAATCGGACAGTATTTTCACTAGAGCAGCGACGGAGTCCGGACCTTTACGACCGCAGCGGGTGGCATCATCTTCTCCATTAAAGTGCCACATGGGTTGTCCCCGATATTCAAGTGGCTGCACCCCCTGCATTATACATATTGACATAACCTCGATTATTGTCAATCCTGATTTGGCCAGCGTTTGTATCCGGCCCATCAGGTAAAGGACCTCTCTGTTATCTTCCTCCTGGGGGCTCCGAGGGCGCCAGCTACGGCGTTTCTTCAAAGGGGCGTTATTAAACTCAGGAAGGCCCATCCGAACAGGGTCCGGAAGGGGGACGTCCTCCATACAAAACCACTCCGAAGGCCAGTCTTCGGATGTCATCTTCGGAGTACCGGACAGGTATCCGGTCCTGGCGATGCGCCATATCTCGGCTCTGCCCACTTGATATATTGACCCCTCCTGTGTATGGGGTACGAGGCAGAATAGCCTCTTCCATAGCTCGAAATGAGCTTCGCAGCCCAAAAACAGCTCACAAAGGGCGACGTAGCCAGCGATGTGTAATATGGAGGCGGGAGTAAAATTATGCAGCTGGAGGCCGTAGAACTCCAGGAGCCCGCGGAGGAATGGATGGATTGGAAATCCAAGTCCCCTTAATAAGTAAGGGACAAGGCATACCCGCTCCCCCATAGATGGATTGGGAAAGCTCTCCGCTTGCTCCCCGCCATTGTAAGTGGCTAGTCCGGCTCGGACGGAGACCATATACGCAGGGGGGAGAAACCCCTGGGTCTGTAACTCAACTAACTGTCTGTGGGAGACGGAACACTTCTTCGAATTGCCTGGCTTAGGGCTACGGGAGCGAGAGGAGGAGCTGCGATGGCCGGCCATGATGGGATGGATTTTTTCGAGCGTGCTCCAATGGATACTTGCTGAGGGAGGATGGTGTGATCTGGATCCGAGGATCCCCGATCCCTTAAATAGACGATTTACTCACATGGTTAGGGTGGCAAGTGTAAAAATGTCCCGACTTCTCGCATTCGCTCGGCACGTGGAAGATAGCCATTATTAGGCGCGGAAGCCAAGGAGTGCAACATTTATGGGAAGCCGGACACTACTCGACAGGTACTCAGAATTTGGAGAAGAACCCGCCTTGCAATGCCGAAGACAATCTGCATGCCCGACTCATCATCATTGAAGCCTGGTTCAGGGGCTACTGAGGGAGTCCTGGATTAGGGGGTCCTTGGACAGCCGGACTATATCCTTCTGCCGGACTATTGGACTATGAAGATACAAGATTCAAGACTTTGTCCCGTGTCCGGGTGGGACTCTCCTTTGCGTGGAAGGCAAGCTTGGAAATTCGGATAGGTAGATCTCCTCCCTTGTAACCGACTCTGTGTAACCCTAGCCCCCTCCAGTGTCTATATAAACCGGAGGGTGATACGTCTCCGTCGTATCTACTTTTCCAAACACTTTTGCCCTTGTTTTGGCTCTAACTTGCATGATTTGAATGGAACTAACCCGGACTGACGCTGTTTTCAGCAGACTTTCCATGGTGTTATTTATGTGCAGAAACAAAAGTTCTCGGAATAACCTAAAATTCCACAGAACGTATTTTTGGAAAATAAGAAAAATACTGGAAGAAACATCCACGTCAGGGGGCCCACACCCTGTCCATGAGGGTGGGGGGCGCGCCTGCCCCCCCTGGGCGCGCCCCCTACCTCGTGGCCCCCCTGACACTCCACCGACCTCAACTCCAACTCCATATATTCACTTTCGGGGAGAAAAAATCAGAGAGAAGGATTCATCGCGTTTTACGATATGGAGCCGCCGCCAAGCCCTAAAACCTCTCGGGAGGGCTGATCTAGAGTCCGTTCGGGGCTCCGGAGAGGGGAATCCGTCGCCGTCGTCATCATCAACCATCCTCCGTCACCAATTTCATGATGCTCACCGTCGTGCATGAGTAATTTCATCGTAGGCTTGCTGGACGGTGATGGGTTGGATGAGATCTATCATGTAATCGAGTTAGTTTTGTTAGGGTTTGATCCCTAGTATCCACTATGTTCTGAGATTGATGTTGCTATGCTAAATGCTTGTCACTAGGGCCCGAGTGCCATGATTTCAGATCTGAACCTATTATGTTTTCATGAATATATGTGAGTTCTTGATCCTATCTTGCAAGTCTATAGTCACCTATTATGTGTTATGATCCGACAACCCCGAAGTGACAATAATCGGGACCACTCCCGGTGATGACCGTAGTTTGAGGAGTTCATGTATTCACTATGTGCTAATGCTTTGTTCCGGTACTCTATTAAAAGGAGGCCTTAATATCCCTTAGTTTCCATTAGGACCCCGCTGCCACGGAAGGGTAGGACAAAAGATGTCATGCAAGTTCTTTTCCATAAGCACATATGACTATACTCGGAATACATGCCTATATTACATTGATGAATTGGAGCTAGTTCTGTGTCACCCTATGTTATGACTGTTACATGATGAACCGCATCCGGCATAATTCTCCATCACCGATCCAATGCTTACGAGCTTTCCATATATTGTTCTCCGCTTATTTACTTTTCCGTTGCTATTGTTACAATCACTACAAAATACCAAAAATATTACTTTTGCTACCGTTACCACTACTATCATATTACTTTGCTACTAAATACTTTGCTGCAGATATTAAGTTATCCAGGTGTGGCTGAATTGACAACTCAGTTGCTAATACTTGAGAATATTCTTTGTCTCCCCTTGTATCGAATCAATAAATTTGGGTTGAATACTCTACCCTCGAAAACTGTTGCGATCCCCTATACTTGTGGGTTATCAAGACTATTTTCTGGCGCCGTTGCCGGGGAGCATACCTCTATTCTTTGAGTCACTTGGGATTTATATCTGCGAGGGGAGGTAAGACAACAATTTATCCCTCAACTACGAGGGGAGGTAAGGAACTGCCATCTAGCTCTGCACTTGATTCCCCTTCTGTTTTGAGTAAGCTTGCGACACCTAAACCTGCTTCTGCTATTCGTTCTGATATGTCACATGTTATTGATGATGCCACTTCTGCTATGCATGATACTTATGATGAAACTACGTCTATGCTTGATACTACTGTGCCACTTGGTGAATTTCTTGATGAACAACTTGCTAGGGCTAGAGAGAAAGAAATTATTGAAACTGATAACATTGATGAAAATGATGATGAAGACTCTTTCCCTATTAAGTATAAATCGTGTGTTGTTCCTGAGGGTTATGTTTTTGAAAAAGAAGCTGTTTTAGCTATTTTAGCTTGCAAAGATAGATACGAGCTCAAGAGGTTATTAGCTAAATGGAAGCAGCAATCTATTAATGTTAGAATGAAACCTGACCCTGCTTTTGCTACTTCACATATCTGTGTTACTGATAAAGATTACGAATTCTCTGTTGATCCTGATATAATTAATTTGGTTGAATCTGATCCATTTCATGGCTATGAGCCTAAAACTGTTGTGGCACATCTTACTAAATTAAATGATATAGCCACCCTGTTCACTAATGATGAGAAATCTCGTTACCTTTATATCCTTAAAATATTTCCGTTCTCATTAAAGGGTGATGCTAAGATATGGTTTAATTCTCTTGATCCTGGTTGTGTGCGTAGTCCCCAGGATATGATTTATTACTTCTCTGCTAAATATTTCCTCGCTCATAAGAAACAAGCTGCTTTAAGGGAAATATATAATTTTATGCAAATTGAAGAAGAGAGTCTCCCACAAGCTTGGGGGGGCTTCTCCAGTTACTTAATGCTTTGCCTGATCATCCTTTTAAGAAAAATAAAATACTTGATATCTTTTATAATGGACTAACCGATGCTTCCAGAGATTACCTGGATAGTTGTGCTGGTTCTGTTTTCAGGGAAAGAACACCGGATGAAGCTGAAATTCTATTGAATAATATGTTGACAAATGAAAATAATTGGACACTTTCGGAGCCAGCTCCTGAGCCAATTCCTGAGCCTATTCCTAAACCAACTCCGAAGAAGAGAGGTGTTCTATTTCTCTGTCCTGAAGATATGCAAGAGGCAAAGAAATCTATGAAAGAAAAGGGTTTTAAAGCTGAAGATGTTAAGAATTCACCTCCTATTGAAGAAATACATGGTCTTAATTTACCGCCTGTTGAAGAAATATATGATCTTAGTCCACCACCTATCAAAGAAACTCATGGTCTTGATAACCCGACACAGGTAGTAAAGGTAAATTCTCTCTATAGATTTAATGAAGATGATATTCCTCACTATAAGTCTGCTAGACAATGCTTAGAAGAGTTTGATAATTTTATTGTCAAACAATAAAACTTCAATGCTTATTTTGGTAGACAATTGAAATACAATTCTGATACGCTTGAACACTTGGGTGATTATATGTCTAGAGTTAAAGGTGAACTTAAACTCATTAATAAACATGCTTCTATGGTTACCACTCAAGTAGAACAAGTACTTAAAGCTCAAAATGATTTTCTCAATGAATTGAATAGTAAGAAAAATGATTATGCTGTTAGAGTGGCTACTAGAACTGGTAGAATGACTCAGAAACCTTTGTATTCTGAAGGCCACCCTAAGAGAATTGAGCAAGATTCTCAGAGAAATAATATTGATGCACCTAGCTCTTCTAAAAAGAAGAAAAAGAAAAATGATGGGACTTTCTTCTTCTTTGGTGCAAACTCGTGGCATCCTGGTCGCTAAAGATGAGGTGACCGTAGGAGCAGCGAAGAAAGAACATGGCTCTGAGATCACCCAGGGAAAGCAAACTGGGATAGGATGATGCGGCAGCAGGATCAGCCAACTCCACGCGCATCCTTTGTAGATGGTCCAGTGGTTAAACCAGGGAGATTCTTGGCTGTCGGTACTCGGGTGGAGGAGGAGAGGCTGCAAAGAGGATGTGTGCACTGAGAAGAGATCACACCAAGGACGACAGGTGGCACCAAAGGCGAGGAAGTCGCGGGAGGAGGCGAGGAGAGCGATTATGCATTGGAGCAAATCTTCCAGGAGCTCTGCCCATCCTCGTGGCCCGGATGCGGCAAAGATGGAGGAGGCAGAGCCATAGCAGGTCCTCTTAGCTCTGATTCGCATGGCAGTGCTCTCCCTGTTCGATGCAACAAATTCAGGACAAAAGGTCAGGCATGCGAACCGAGATATAATTGTATGGAAATGAACAGGAGCTACAAGATTCTAGAAAACATGATGCTGAGCTAAAGAAGGATACAGATGATATTGAGTTGTTGACCCTGAGAAGCTCAGAATAAGATCAACAACGACGCGGGCACTGAATGTCAGTTATACGGAGAAGCTATACACGGTAGATAGACGGGTTGCTGAAGTTTCATGTAAATCTTTGTGCCTGCTGAACTACACACCACGATCGCCTGTTTCTCAAACTAATAATATCTGGTAATATTCTTAACTGCAATGTTGCAGATGTAGAGCAGGCAAAACATCAATCTGGATTGGAAATTAGCAAAATCAATATTGAAGATGTAGAGCAGGGGCAGCCTCAATCTGGATTGGTTTTCTTCTCGAGAATAAGCAGAATCAATCTACCTAATCTAGTTCCATACCAAGGTATGATTAATCCTAGAGATGTGGGCGGATCTGATGCAACGTCCGCAGGCGAACGGAAACGGGATGCGCGCCCTGAAATCTGTCTACTCTTTCCGCGAACGAAATTAACGAGAAGAATAAGACGAAGGGAAGGGAGGGGAGAGACAGAGGGAGGAGTACAGGACGAGGTAGGGCGTGGGGGGGATTACGTCAGCGACGAGGACGACGATGCAGCGGACGCCGGCGCCGAGGAAGAAGGACGCGCGTCGATCTCCCGCGGCTGCGCCTCCATGCGCGCCGCCGTTTCTTCCAGCTCTCGGGTGAGCAGCGCGGCCTGTAGAGCAGAGCAGTACGGTACAGGTCAGTTTTTTTTTTCTTTTCACCTCGATATTTCCTTCTTCCGGCTATAGCGCCGGCCTGGCCCACGGAGTATGGTATGATGGGCCTAGAGTATCTCTAGCAGATCCTGTAACTGGCCATCCAGTAAAAATCGTTTACTAAAAAAAAAAGAAAAAATCGTTTACATTATCCCGGGAACGTTTTTTACAGGACGAGGATGCTGAGCCAGAGCAAATCTTGCATACTGAGCCCGCATATTTAAACTTGCATTTCACGCTTAAAACTAGATCGCTAGAGTTTGTCATACATAGCATATGGGAGATCATCCAGTACATAGCATACGGGAGTTCATTACAAACCGAAATTAAACATAACATATGGCAATCTAACACACTAGCATACTACATCAACTCGTCGTCGGAGTCGCTGGAGTCACCCTCATCGCCGAAGTCGCCATCACGGGGCGGGGGCTCATTGACATGGAGGGTGTGGTCGATCAGCGTACCGGAGTGCCACCGCTGGAGTTGGTACTCCTCGCGGAGAGCCGGGACGCGCGCGGCCGTCTGCATGTCCGGCGACGGCTGCCTGCCTCGTCTCCCACCAAACAGTCTCGGTCGCTCGGAGCCGCTGGAGGGCCGGATCGAACATTCGCCTGAGGCGATGGAAGTTCGCCCATGCACTCGCTCAGTCGCTCCAGCGCTGCGGGACTTTGTGCTGTGGGTGCGTGCCGCCTCCCTTTGCCTGTCCGACACCAAAGGGCGGAGGAGGAGCTATCGGCCTCGTCGTTGTTGTGACGCTTTCGGCCGGCGAACCCACCACGGCCGCGAACCCCCCTCCCCCTGCCGTTGCCACACCCTTCACCCGCGGACGCCATCGCCGCCAAGATCCAGTGGTCAGAAAAGCCGGAAAGCGCTGCCAGAGCGGAAGAGATTTCTCGCCGGATTTCGGATTTTGTGGCAAAGATGGATGAGGGGAATGACAGAGGGAACCCTCAAATCACCCGACGCCCACATATATACCGGAATGCCGGTCGGTTTACGGGCCGCCTGTAAAAACTGTACAGGCCAGGCCCTTTTTTGCGGACCTGTTCAGTCCATATTTTTGGACCGTCCCGTAAACCGGCCACAAAAACGCAGTTCGCCAGAGTTATACGGGATGTGCTAGAGATGCTCGTAGAGTCTGTTAAAATCCTAAATTACAGTACTCCGAAACTAATTTTACGGCTTGCAAATTCTTTCGTCGAAACCGATACACAAAGTGGTGCTGGATAATTCGAAAAACTATTTTGTGTGAGAATCTGTTCGAGATCACGTGGCAGTTCATCACAAACACAGTTCACACAAAAGGAGACAAGTTCATCAAACAAAGTTTGTACTAACATACCAAAAGTTTCTAAAAAAGGGACATACCAAAAGGAGAGGATAGGCACGAGAAATTGCTCACCGGAGTTGGCTAAGCCTAGCGGAGGAGGGGTCGAATTGCATCGAAGGGGATCCTCTAAATGCGGCAGAGGGGGTGTATATCCGGGCCCCCCTGGTATTTTTTGACAGGTCAGACCGATATGCACTGCCTGTTTGGGCCATAAAGAAAAGCAAAACCCGCATATCACCCAGAACTTTCCGAGCCTGGGGGCTTTTAGCGGATCTGCTAGAGATGGTCTTAGCAAAAAAAAAGCCCTAAATCATCCTCTGCCTCCTGCCTATTCATAAACTCTTGGAAGTGGTTATCTGTGTAATCGGTCACTTGTTCATGGCTGTGTGCCATGATCAAAAAAGGTGAAAACAATTTCTAGAATTAAATCCAAAGAAGAAAACAGGAAAAAATAAATTTTGGGAAAAATCCAGAGAAACCAAAAGGTGAAATTTGTTATACAACAATCGCCGTGCACGCCATGTTCGCGAGTGAAATTTGTTCTACCACTCCTTTCCCGTAAGGCAAATACACCAGGACGGGCCAGGCGAGCTCTCAGCAGGCCTCCACCGGGACCGTTTAGAAATAGCATAGCCAGGAGGAGCGGCCTGTCGAGGATGGGCCATGGGAATTAACGGGCCCAAGTGTCGTGGGCCGGCAAAACCAAAAAAAGCGCCGTTGCCGGGGATGAACCCGGGTCACCCGCGTGACAGGCGGGAATACTTACCACTATACTACAACGACTTGATTGCTTATGGCACTCAACTTAGCTTACTTAGAGGCGCTGACTACCCACAAAACGTTCTCCATTGTTGTGGTTCAGTTTTTGTGCCTGCTCCACATCACGGTGGTTGCATGTTCAGTAGTAAATCGTCTCTCTTGGGCCCAATGAGCGAGAGGGACAATGCTCAGGAAAGAGGAGACACTCACATAATTTCGATCAAACATGGAGAAGCAATGGTTCCGTAAACAAGCAGAGCGAGGATCTTCGGCCCCAGAAAGAAGAACATCCCTCGGTGTGACCTCAAGGCTCAAGCCGACTGTTTGCATCCTTGGGCGGATAATATTCGAGTTTCATGGCAAGTTCTCGTGTTCATGGGGTTAAGCCCTTGCTCGGTGTCCCGCTTTGTCACGCAAAACCTAGATGTCAGCATGCTGCGAGAACGCTCTAGATGAACATGATTCAGTATCTCTCTATGAACCTGACACTGTTATACCGCCAGAAAACACATCTTTGGATAACCTTTGTTGTTTCCAGCTGATAATTCAGATACACTTGTTACTAACAAAGTCGGTGAGTATTTGGAACCTTTGAAAGATGTGATGTCGCGGATATTGATTCTACTACCACTCAACTTTAATCCACTCACTCCATATTCTATGTCGATATTTGTGCCCCTTCGTATATCTTTTAAAAAGAATCAGATGTACTCATTGCTCATGTGTTCTATATGCATGCTTCTTTTTTCTTTAGTTGGTAACACTATTTTTTCCACTAGAAAATGCTTATATCTCTCACGAGTGTTTGCTTCTTGGGTTTGTCTGCCTAGCTAAATGAGAGGGGCGCCCCCTAAGGAAACTAATGGTAAATATTTTAGTATTTTTAGCGGGATTATACCAGTCCATTGATTATTTGAGTGTGTTTTATAGCATTTTATATGAGGTTTTGAATTATCCTCTTTTTATAATTAATCAAAGGATGTTTATGCAATAATTGTGATGCACACTACAACTCGTTATTACAGTTTACTAAACTGGGTTGCCCCCCTCCGCCTCCCATGCACGCGCGATGGTCAACAAGCTTCTATTGGGGAACGTAGCAGAAATTCAAAAATTTTCTACGTGTCACCAAGATCTATCTATGGAGAAACCAGCAACGAGGGGAAGGAGAGTGCATATACATACCCTTGTAGATCGCTAAGCGGAAGCGTTCAAGAGAACAGGGTTGAAGGAGTCGTACTCGTCGTGATCCAAATCACCGGAGATCCTAGTGCCGAACGGACGGCACCTCCGCGTTCAACACACGTACAGCCTGGTGACGTCTCCCATGCCTTGATCCAGCAAGGAGAGAGGGAGAGGTTGAGGAAGACTCCATCCAGCAGCAGCACAACGGCGTGGTGGTGGTGGAGGAGCGTGGTGATCCAGCAGGGCTTCGCCAAGCACCGCGAGATATGAGGAGAAAGAGAGAGGCAGGGCTGCGCCAAGCGGGAGATCGAATCGCATGTTGGGCAGCCCCAAAACCTCAAGTATATATAGGAGGAGGGGAGGGGCTGCGCCCCCACCTAGGGTTCCCTCCCTAGGGGTGGCGGCAGCCCCCAGATCCCATCTGGGAGGCGGCCAAGGGGGAGAGAGAGGGGGGGCACACCTAGGGTGGGCCTTAGGGCCCATCTGCGCCCAGGGTTTGCCCCCTCTCCTCTTGAGGGCGCCTTGGGCCTTGGTGGGGGGGCGCACCAGCCCACCTGGGGCTGGTCCCCTCCCACACTTGGCCCATACAGCCCTCCGGGGCTGGTGGCCCCACTTGGTGGACCACCGGGACCCTCCCGGTGGTCCCGGTACATTACCGATAAAACCCGAAACTTTTTCGGTGACCAAAACAGGACTTCCCATATATAAATCTTTACCTCCGGACCATTCCGGAACTCCTTGTGACGTCCGGGATCTCATCCGGGACTCCAAACAACATTCGGTAACCACATACAAACTTCCTTTATAACCCTAGCGTCATCGAACCTTAAGTGTGTAGACCCTACGGGTTCGGGAACCATGCAGACATGACCGAGACGTTCTCCGGTCAATAACCAACAACGGGATCTGGATACCCATGTTGGTTCCCACATGTTCCACGATGATCTCATCGGATGAACCACGATGTCGAGGATTCGATCAATCCCGTATACAATTCCCTTTGTCTAGCGGTATTGTACTTGCCCGAGATTCGATCGTCGGTATCCCGATACCTTGTTCAATCTCGTTACCGGCAAGTCTCTTTACTCGTTCCGTAACACATCATCCCGTGATCAACTCTTTGACCACATTGTGCACATTATGATGATGTCCTACCGAGTGGGCCCAGAGATACCTCTCCGTCACACGGAGTGACAAATCCCAGTCTCGATTCGTGCCAACCCAACAGACACTTTCGGAGATACCCGTGGTGCACCTTTATAGCCACCCAGTTACGTTGTGACGTTTGGCACACCCAAAGTATTCCTACGGTATCCGGGAGTTGCACAATCTCATGGTCTAAGGAAATGATACTTGACATTAGAAAAGCTTTAGCATGCGAACTACACGATCTTGTGCTATGCTTAGGATTGGGTCTTGTCCATCACATCATTCTTCTAATGATGTGATCCCGTTATCAAGACATCCAATGTCCATGGTCAGGAAACTGTAACCATCTATTGATCAACGAGCTAGTCAACTAGAGGCTTACTAGGGACATGGTGTTGTCTATGTATCGACACATGTATCTGAGTTTCCTATCAATACAATTATAGCATGGATAATAAACGATTATCATGAACAAGGAAATATAATAATCACTAATTTATTATTGCCTCTAGGGCATATTTCCAACAGTCTCCCACTTGCACTAGAGTCAATAATCCAGTTCACATCGCTATGTGATTAACACTCAAGGTCACATCCCCATGTGACTAACACCCAAAGAGTTTACTAGAGTCAATAATCTAGTTCACATTACCATGTGATTAACACTCGATGAGTTCTGGGTTTGATCATGTTATGCTTGTGAGAGATGTTATAGTCAACGGGTCTGAACCTTTCAGATCCGTGTGTGCTTTACAAATCTCTATGTCATCTCCTAGATGCAGCTACCACGTTCTATTTGGAGCTATTCCAAATAACTGTTCTACTATACGAATCCAATTTACTACTCAAAATAATCTGGATTAGTGTCAAAGTTTGCATCGGCGTAACCCTTTACGACGAACTCTTTTACCACCTCCATAATCGAGAAAATTCCTTAGTCCACTAGTTACTAAGGATAACTTTGACCGCTGTTCTGTGATCCATTCTTGGATCACTCTTGTACCCCTTGACTGACTCATGGCAAGGCACACTTTAGGTGCGGTACACAGCATAGCATACTATAGAGCCTACGTCTAAAGCATAGGGGACGACCTTCGTCCTTTCTCTCTATTCTGCCGCGGTCAGGTTTTGAGTCTTACTCAATGTTCACACCTTATAACACAGCCAAGAACTCCTTCTTTGCCGATCCATTTTGAACTCCTTCAAAATCTTGTCACGGTATGTATTCATTTGAAAGTACTATTAAGCGTTTTGATCTATCCTTATAGATCTTAATGCTCAATACTCAAGTAGCCTAATCCAGGTTTTCCATTGAAAACACTTTTCAAATAACTCTGCATGCTTTCCAGAAATTCTACATCATTTCCGATCAACAATATGTTAACAACATATACTCATTGGAAACTCTATAGTGCTCCCACTCACTTGTTTGGAAATACAAGTTTCTCATAAACTTTGTATAAACCCAAAATCTTTGATCATCATCAAAGCATATATTCCAACTCCGAGATGCTTACTCTAGTCCTTAGAAGGATTGCTAGAGCTTTGCATACTTGTTAGCATCTTTCAGGATTGTTAAAACCTTCTGGTTGTATCACATACAACCTTTCCTCAAGAAAATCGTGAGGAAACAATGTTTTTGACATCCTATCTGCAAGATTTCATAAATAATGCAGTGACTGCTAATATAATTCCAACAAACTCTTAGCATCGCTACGGGTGAGAAAGTATCACCGTAGTCAACTCCTTGAACTTGTCGGGAAACATCTTAACGACAAGTCGAGCTTTCTTAATGGTGACATTTACCATCATTGTCCGTCTTCCTTTTAAAATCCATCTGTACTCAACAGCCTTACGACCATCGAGCCGTTCTGCCAAAGTCTACACTTTGTTTTCATACATGGATCCTCTCTTGGATTTTATGGCCTCAAGCCATTTATCGGAATCCGGGCCCACCATCGCTTCTCCATAGCTCGTAGGTTCATTGTTGTCTAGCAACATGACTTCCAAGACAGGATTACGTACCACTCTGAAGTAGTACGCATCCTTGTCGTCCTACGAGGTTTGGGAGTGACTTGATCCGAAGTCTCATGATCAATATCATAAGCTTCCACTTCAATTGGTGTAGGTGCCACAGGAACAATTCTTTGTGCCCTGCTATACACTAGTTGAAGTGACGGTTCAATAACCTCATCAAGTCTCCACCATCCTCCCACTCAATTCTTTCGAGACAAACTTTTCCTTGAGAAAGGACCCGATTCTAGAAACAATCCCTATTGCTTTCGGATCTGAATTAGGAGGTATACCCAACTGTTTTGGGTGTCCTATGAAGATGCATTTTATCCGCTTTGGGTTCGAGCTTATCAACCTGAAACTTTTTCACATAAGCGTCGCAGCCCCAAACCTTTAAGAAACGACAGCTTAGGTTTCTCTGAACCACAGTTCATACGCTGTCGACTCAAACAGAATTGCGTGGTGCCCTATTTAAAGTGAGTGCGGTTGTCTCTAATGCCTAACCCATGAACGATAGTGATAATTTGATAAGAGACATCATGGTACGCACCATATACAATAGGGTGCAACTATGATGTTCGGACACACCATCACACTATGGTGTTCCAGGCGGTATTAGTTGTGAAACAATTTCCACGGTGTCTTAATTGTGTGCCAAACTCGTAACTCAGATATTCATTTCTATGATCATATCATAGACATTTTATCCTCTTGTCACGAAGATCTTCAACTTCACTCTGAAATTACTTGAACCATTCAATAATTCAGACTTGTGTTTCATCAAGTAAATATACTCAGTATCTACTTAAATCATCTATGAAGGAAGAATATAACGATATCCACTGCGTGCCTCAGCACTCATTGGACTGCACACATCAAAATGTATTACTTCCAACGAGTTGCTTTCTTGTTCCATCTTACTGAAAACGAGGCCTTTCAGTCATCTTGCCCATGTGGTATGATTTGCATGTCTCAAGTGATTAAAATCAAGTGAGCCCAAACGATCCATCTGCATGGAGTTTCTTCATGCATATATACCAATAGGCATGGTTTGCATGTCTCAAGTGATTCAAAATCAAGTGAGTCCAAAGATCCATCAACATGGAGCTTCTTCATGCGTCTTATACCAATATGACTTACATAGCAGTGCCACAAGTAGGTGGTACTATCATTACTATCTTATATCTTTTGGCATGAACATGTGTATCACTACGATCGAGATTCAATAAACCATTCATTTTAGGTGCAAGACCATCGAAGGTATTATTCAAATAAACAGAGTAACTATTATTCTCTTTAAATGAATAACCGTATTGCGATAGACATAATCCAATCATGTCTATGCTCAACGAAAACACCAAATAACAATTATTTAGGTTTAACACCAATCTCGATGATAGAGGGAGCGTGCGATGCTTGATCATATCAACCTTGGAAACACTTCCAACACATATCGTCAGCTCACCTTTAGCTAGTCTCCGTTTATTCCGTAGCTTTTATTTCGAGTTACTAACACTTAGCAACCGAACCGGTATCTAATACCCTGGTGCTACTAGGAGTACTAGTAAAGTACACATTAACATAATGTATATCCAATATACTTCTATCGACAGCCTTCTCATCTACCAAGTATCTAGGGTAATTCTGCTCCAGTGGCTGCTCCCCTTATTACAGAAGCACTCAATCTCGGGTTTGGGTTCAACCTTGGGTTTCTCCACTAGAGCATCAGCTGATTTGCCGTTTCATGAAGTATCCCTTCTTGCCCTTGCCCTTCTTGAAACTAGTGGTTTCACTAACCATCAACAATTGATGCTCCTTCTTGATTTCTACTTTCGCGGTGTCAAACATCGCGAATATTTCAAGGATCATCATATCTATCCCTGATATGTTATAGTTCAGCACGAAGCTCTAGCAGCTTGGTGGCAATGACTTTGGAAAAACATCACTATCTCATCTGGAAGATTAACTCCCACTCGATTCAAGTGATTGTGGTACTCAGACAATCTGAGCACAAGCTCAACGATTGAGCTTTTCTCCCTTAGTTTGCAGGCTTAAGAAACTTGTCAAAGGTCTCATACCTCTTGACGTGGGCACTAGCCTGAAATCCCAATTTCAGTCCTTGGAACATCTCATATGTTCTGCGATGTTTCAAAAACGTCTTTGGTGCCTCAATTCTAAACCGTTTAACTGAACTATCACGTAGTTATCAAAACGTGTATGTTAGATGTTCGCAACACCCACAGACGACGTTCGAGGTTCAGCACACTGAGCGGTGCATTAAGGACATAAGCCTTCTACGAAGCAACGAGGACAATCCTCAGTTTACGGACCTAGTCCGCATAATTGCTACTATCAACTTTCAACTGAAATTTTTTCTAGGAACATATCTAAACAGTAGAACTAAAGCGCAAGCTATGACATAATTTGCAAAATCCTTTTGACTATGTTCAGGATAAACAAGTTCATCTTATGAACTCCCACTCAGATAGACATCCCTCTAGTCATCTAAGTGATTACATGATCCGAGTCAACTAAGCCGTGTCCGATCATCACGTGAGACGGACTAGTCATCATCGGTGAACATCTTCATGTTGATCGTATCTACCATACGACTCATGCTCGACCTTTCGGTCTCTTGTGTTCCGAGGCCATGTCTGTACATGCTAGGCTCGTCAAGTCAACCTAAGTGTTTCGCATGTGTAAATCTGGCTTACACCCGTTGTATGTGAACGTAAGAATCTATCACACCCGATCATCACGTGGTGCTTCGAAACGACGAACTTTCGCAACGGTGCACAGTTAGGGGGAACACTTTCTTGAAATTTTGATGAGGGATCATCTTATTTACTTCCGTTGTTCTAAGCAAATAAGATGCATAAACATGATAAACATCACATGCAATCAAAAAGTGACATGATATGGCCAATATCATTTTGCTCCTTTTGATCTCCATCTTCGGGGCTCCATGGTCATCATCATCACCGGCATGACACCATGATCTCCATCATCATGATCTCCATCATCATGATCTCCATCATCGTGTCTCCATGAAGTTTTCTCGCCAACTTATTACTTCTACTACTATGGCTACCGGTTAGCAATAAAGTAAAGTAATTACATGGCGTTGTTCAATGACACGCTGGTCATACAATAAATAAAGACAACTCCTATGGCTCCTGCCGGTTGTCATACTCATCGACATGCAAGTCGTGATTCCTATTACAAGAACATGATCAATCTCATACATCACATATCATTCATCACATTCTTCTTGGCCATATCACATCACATAGCATACCCTGCAAAAACAAGTTAGACGTCCTCTAATTGTTGTTTGCATGTTTTACGTGGCTGCTATGGGTTTCTAGCAAGAACGTTTCTTACCTACGCAAAACCACAACGTGATATGCCAATTGCTATTTACCGTTCATAAGGACCCTTTTCATCGAATCCGTTCTGACTAAAGTGGGAGAGACTGGCACCCGCTAGCCACCTTATGCAACTAGTGCATGTCAGTTGGTGGAACCTGTCTCACGTAAGAGTACGTGTAAGGTCGGTCCGGGCCGCTTCATCCCACAATACCGTCGAAACCATATTGGACTAGTAACGGTAAGCATATGGAACAAAATCAACGCCCACAACTACTTTGTGTTCTACTCGTGCATAGAATCTACGCAATAGACCTAGCTCATGATGCCACTGTTGGGGAACGTAGCAGAAATTAAAAATTTTCCTACATGTCACCAAGATCTATCTATGGAGAAACCAGCAACGAGGGGAAGGAGAGTGCATCTACATCCCCTTGTAGATCGCTAAGCGGAAGCGTTCAAGAGAACAGGGTTGAAGGAGTCGTACTCGTCGTCATCCAAATCACCGGAGATCCTAGTGCCGAACGGACGGCACCTCCGCGTTCAACACACGTACAGCCCGGTGACGTCTCCCATGCCTTGATCCAGCAAGGAGAGAGGGAGAGGTTGAGGAAGACTCCATCCAACAGCAGCACAACGGCGTGGTGGTGGTGGAGGAGCGTGGTGATCCAGCAGGGCTTCGCCAAGCACCGCGAGATATGAGGAGAAAGAGAGAGGCAGGGCTGCGCCAAGAGGGAGATCGAATCGCATGTTGGGCATCCCCAAAACCTTAAGTATATATAGGGGGAGGGGAGGGGTTGCGCCCCCACCTAGGGTTCCCTCCCTAGGGGTGGCGGCAGCCCCCAGCTCCCATCTGGGAGGAGGCCAAGGGGGAGAGAGAGGGGGGCGCACCTAGGGTGGGCCTTAGGGCCCATCTGCGCCTAGGGTTTGCCCCCTCTCCTCTTGAGGGCGCCTTGGGCCTTGTTGGGGGGCGCACCAGCCCACCTGGGGCTGGTCCCCTCCCACACTTGGCCCATACAGCCCTCCGGGGCTGGTGGCCCCACTTGGTGGACCACCGGGACCCGGTGGTCCCGGTACATTACCGATAAAACCCGAAACTTTTCCGGTGACCAAAACAGGACTTCCCATATATAAATCTTTACCTCCGGACCATTCCAGAACTCCTCGTGACGTCCGGAATCTCATCCGGGACTCCAAACAACATTCGGTAACCACACACAAACTTCCTTTATAACCCTAGCGTCATCGAACCTTAGTGTGTAGACCCTACGGGTTCGTGAACCATGCAGACATGACCGAGATGTTCTCCGGTCAATAACCAACAGCGGGATCTAGATACCCATGTTGGTTCCCACATGTTCCACGATGATCTCATCGGATGAACCACGATGTCGAGGATTCGATCAATCCCGTATACAATTCCCTTTGTCTAGCGGTATTGTACTTGCCCGAGATTCGATCGTCGGTATCCCGATACCTTGTTCAATCTCGTTACTGGCAAGTCTCTTTACTCGTTCCGTAACACATCATCCTGTGATCAACTCCTTGATCACATTGTGCACATTATGATGATGTCCTACCGAGTGGGCCTAGAGATACCTCTCCGTCACACAGAGTGACAAATCCCAGTCTCGATTCATGCCAACCCAACAGACACTTTCGGAGATACCCGTAGTGCACCTTTATAGCCACCCAGTTACGTTGTGACGTTTGGCACACCCAAAGTATTCCTACGGTATCCGGGAGTTGCACAATCTCATGGTCTAAGGAAATGATACTTGACATTAGAAAAGCTTTAGCATGCGAACTACATGATCTTGTGCTATGCTTAGGATTGGGTCTTGTCCATCACATCATTCTTCTAATGATGTGATCCCGTTATCAATGACATCCAATATCCATGGTCAGGAAACCGTAACCATCTATTGATCAACGAGCTAGTCAACTAGAGGCTTACTAGGGACATGGTGTTGTCTATGTATCCACACATGTATCTGAGTTTCCTATCAATACAATTCTAGCATGGATAATAAACGATTATCTTGAACAAGGAAATATAATAATGACTAATTTATTATTGCCTCTAGGTCATATTTCCAACAACTTCTCCATCGCCTTTCTTGGCGGCTTATTTGAATGGTGCTCCGTTGTACTCAGTCTTAATAGACCATTAGGATACTTGCTTGGGAGAGAAGGTTTTGATGGGAAGAAAACTCGTCCTTATGGATTGTGTTGTGGGTGTCGGATCACAGATATTCCCTCGCATGCAGCGCCTGTCCTTGGCATCGAGCGAATATCACCATAGTTGGGGTTGTCCACTTTGCTATCATCGGCAAGGAGTGCACATAGGACAAAAAGGAGAGGTCGGGTGACGAGTGTTGCATTGTTATGGAGGTCACAACCATCATTCTCAAGACAAAGGGAAATTCAATAGAGGGGTCTTGGTTGACAAAGAGAAACAAGAATAAAAATATGGGAGAAGAGCTACAAGAATTCTAGGAGGACATGGAGTACCTCACGCTGACATCCTGTGTCTGGGAGTGGAGCCGCAGGTGTCCGGCCAGCAAGGTAAGGGCATTGGCGTCTCATGGTTCACTATTTGTATACAGGAATCATGGCCGACCGGAGCATGTTGCATGGTGGCATTCGTCTCCTTTGCCAGTTGGGAGCACCTCACATTAACTCACTGGCGTTTGCTCGCTCCAGCGAGCAAACTGACCAACACGCACAACTCTCAGCCAACACGCTTTTTTGGGAGCGGCAGGGTGAGAAGTGGGCCCACCACTGGGAGAGGGCGGAGCAATTTAAACGAGAGGACGGGAGGTCTTATTGTGGTATGCAGTCCCACATAATAATCTACAGGTAAACTCCCCCTGAATTTGTAGGGTGGGCCCTTGCTAACTTCCTATTAAGCCTCCACCTAATCTATCCGCCCCAGAATTTCATGGTGGGAGTTCCCTAATTTCCTATTAAGCCTCCACCTAATCTCTTCTCCCGTTGAATTTCAGGGTGGGCCTTCCCTAATTTCTTATTAAGCCTTCACCTAATCTTCAAATGGGAACAAGGAGGTGCTGCACCCTTTCCCAAACGGGAAAATACAACTAGTCGAAAAGCGAGTGCACAATTCGCAAGCATGCACAATCTAGCCTCCCTCTTTTCTTAGTAATAGAGTTTGTTGGTATAAAGTTGCTAAATGCAAGAAAAATCACTCGAAGTTTCACAAGGTTCCCCTTGGTACTTCGCTAAAGCTTTTCTATAAAGAACAAAACCACACGCCTCTCCCCCCCCCTCTCTCCCTCTCTCATCACACACGTTCCCCCTTCCCCTCGACATCAACATCGACTGCGCTAGAACCGCCCACGGTTGAGCGGTGACGATGCGTTGAGACAACCGCGTGGGGTACTACTGTGTTTCCGTCCAGATCTGGAGTCCTAGGAGTGGGCGACCAGCCACATCTAGATTTGGAGTCACCGCGGTCGAAGGCTTCTGTTTCCCCCCAGATCTGGAGCCAAGATGATGATTGGCGATGGAGGAAATCAGCATACCGTCTTCGATGGCCACGTCCTACCACGACTGGCATCGGAGAAGGTAGTTGTTGCCCCCATTTCGCCCTCCGCTGTCAAGATCGAAGAAGGTAGGGGATCAACTCGCCCTGTTTTTTTCTAGACAAAATAAGGTAAAAATTAGTTGATCTTCGAGTTGTGTTTATTTTATTTTATTGAGGGAAAACACTAGACTTGTATATTACTATAGAATGATTGCAATCATTAGACAGGGGGCATTAAGTATTAATGGGACACCAATTCCCTCAAAAAAGAAGTATTGATGGGACACTAGCCAACATCCCAAAGCCACTGTCGAGATTGGAATTCATACTCCACATTGTTACCAGAAATAACACAAATAGTGTTACACTCAGCGCCTTTATAAATTTACACAATTGTGTAGCCAGTGAGCCAGTAGCACCTCTAGCCAAAGACCTTAACCTTCTCTGGAACCTTAGATCTCCAAATCACATCCCAAATATTCTAATTATATGTCACACTTGAAGAACTAGAAGCAGGTGAATTGTACCTGAATTTGAGTTGGGTGGCAAGTTTATAAGCAAGTCATCCATCACGTAGAAGGGTGATTTATGTGAAATATCTCCTCTATATCAAAATCAGAAAATAGCCTAAGGACAAGGTTAATATTCCATTCATTTTTATTGAGACAATCAACTGGTTAACCCACCTCAACCTTGAGTTTCTAGCAAATTTGGCAACCTGGGGCCATACTGTCTCAAAATCCAGTTGTCTCTCTGAATCTGAATTTTTCGTCCATTCAATATATGCCAGATGATGCCTTCCTTGAGTATCTTAACTCCAAGCCAGCGATGCATACGAGGAAATGACCATGTCCAGAATATCCACACAAGGATAATATTCTGATTTCAAGACTCTGGAACATAAACTATCCGGCTTGTGAATCAGTCTCCATCCTTGCCTTGCCAAGAGAGCTTGGTTAAACATATGCATATCCCAGAATCCTACAACACCTCCTCTCTTTTGTTTTACCAGTTGGTACCAGGAGAGCCAATGGACTTGTGACGTCCTTACTCATCGCCCCACCTAAAGTCCTAGATAAAATTTTCATACTTATTACAAAAGCCCAAGGACATTTGAACAATCCAAATAAGTAAGTGGGAAGCGCTTGAACCACTTACTTGATCAAGACCTCTTTAGCTGCATGGGCCATATACTTTTCAATCCAATCCTTGCACATTTTTGTGAACCTTTCCATGATCGACTGAAATTCGAGGAAAACATCCTACCTTCTGGGGTTGGTAAACCCAAGTATTTACTCTCGAAAGTGGAAGCCACAACACCAAGGGTGACCTTTATCTCTTACTAGACATGGGGCGAGCAACGTTCACTAAATAGTAAAGAGCATTTAGCTGCGCTAAGAAGCGATCATGTACACCTTTGAAATAGATTTGGAGTGTCCTTCACTACCCTCACCTCTCTTCCTACGGCCTTGAAGAACAAAAGGCCTGTCATCAAAAAACATTAGTTTAGGGACACCGAGGCTCCCCCAGTAATTTTGATAGGCATTAACCTCCCTTCCAAGACCGGCTTTCTTAAGATGCTTTCCCGACCATCCGCAACCAATAAGATGGTGTATTCAGTATGTGACTGTAATATTCCTTCTCAGCCAGTGAGTACTCCTTATCATGGTCCCAAAATCTTTCATGTCCAGGACTAAACATCCTGTTGCAGCACTCCCAGCTTAGTGCAATCATCGGCCAGGGACTTCAATAGTTCCCTCCTGCGATGGTACTCTTTCCCATATCTACTCATACCGGAAGGATTTCACATTGCTATGCACCTTGGTCTGTCTTCGTATTGCAGCCATAGAGGAAAGTGGTTGGAGCATATGTGTGTACCACTGTTCACCTTGAATAAATCACACCAACTCGACGATGCAACTGGACTTTCAACCCGACGGTCACATTGCTTTTGCCATACTGTTTATTATCGTATGTATAGGATGGCCCCTTATAGCCCCAGTTATGAAGATCACACTAGAACAAGGCTTCTCTGAAATTGGTATTTTTCTCTCGGATATCCAAGCTACTGAGAAGTGCTCATGTTGCCACATCGTCTCATAAAAATCACCTATCATCAACAAGTGTTCATGAGCATCTGGCTTTATTCTTTTGAGTAAACTCCAGATGTGACGTCTTTTTACTCCTTAGGTTCACCATGTAGCCCGACACTTCGGGCCATGGGAATCATCATGAATTAAGACATCGATGTACCTCAGTTCATATGGCAGTCTTTTTATTTTAGTTCATCTCAGAACAACGCAAGGCACCCTTGCCCTTACCATCATGCACAATACAATTCTGGCGGCCTAGCATCCACCTAAGATTATTGAAACTCTTTTCACATTGCCGAGTTTTAGAAAGTAAAACGATCATCAAGTGGTATATGCGCGCACGAGGCAAACTAGCTCTTCAACTATCCAGGACTGCCCGAGGCCCCAATAGTTCTAGATCAGGCGACTTATTTCTCCTGACAGGTGCCTTCCTTATCACATGTCATTCATCAACAACCCATGGGCCGATTGCTTCCTTACCGCCTAACACACCTATGTTGCTCATGCCACCTCCATTACCCTCACCTCATGCCTTCTTGTTCAGACCAGGACCTTTGTAACTAGGTGTCGCCACAAATTCACTACCAGACTCACTGTCACGTCCCATGCATTTACCCGACACTGCCCGGTGTTCACCAGGGATTGATCAACTTACTTCCTTAGCTTACCCTTGAGGCTATTATTATCTTTGTGGTGCTTGGCTTTCGTGTTACCAGCTCCAGGGGGTAGGGGAGGAGCCTAGTTGAGGTTGACTTCGGCCACTTCATTTTCCTTGCTGGCTGCCGGACTCATGGAGGAGGCCTCGCCTTGAATCACCTCCACCCTCCGGTTCAGCCCCGGCAAGGGAAGGAACCAAGTTGATGTCGAGTTCTACCCCCTTGCTCTGATTTGTACATACAGGAAACTTTGGAGTGATTGCCGGTATCATGGACGAGACCTTCCCCACCTCCTGCTGGAGTTGGGAACCTATGACAGCCATTGGTGGTGCAGGGGCCGATGCTAGTGTTAGCATAATCTTGATTGTTTGGAACATGATGTAGTTGGTGCTTGCATGTCACGTGGCTTTAGCTCTTTGGGGACTAACCAAAGTCATGTACATGTACTAGTAGGAGTTCACGTGTTTGAGTCAAGATTGAGTCCAAATATGTAGTATACGATGTGATCTAGGTTAAGTCAATTTCCGTGTAGGACATGGTCTCGTGGGTTGGCTGAGTATATATATTCGCTGACCGGTGCCACGGTCCACGGTCAGACAGAGTTCTCCGCCGCACAAGGCTGCCCAGGATCATCTTCCTTGGCCCGCCATCACCCCATTGGGGGCGACCTCCTCTGACGCGCTCATCGCACTTTTGTTCTTGTTAGCCTGACTCTGCCATGGATGATTTGGGGATCTGAGTGTATGTGTTGTTGGTGGATGTGCGATCTTGTTGTGTTTATACTATATGAAAAATATGAAATAGTTCAAGGGTTTACCACTATCAGTGTAGAACAATCTTAGAATTTCGATATTGCTTGCACTTAATTTCAAATATTGATGAAATTTATTGCGTATCTGCGGGCCCGGAATCGAGGTGGAGACAAGAGCCAAACCTGTTGCGCAACACATATAAATAACATTCGGTGGAAAGAAAAATACAGAACATGCCTTTTCTTTTCAAATGTTGATGAATTTTATCATGATTGAATTTTCTTGAGCTAGATGCACATTTCGATGGCAATACTGTAGTCTTTACTCTACTGTGTATTATGTTTATAGTTTCTACAAACATTTTTATTGTGTTTGTATAATTATCATAGCTGTAGTAGTACCAAGTGAATTAAAATAGTGATAGCAATTTATATTATATAGTTAACTCAAGTCCATTGCTAAAATTCTTGTCCTTTCATGATCCTCAATGCAGAATTTGAAGTTGATATCATGCAAAACATCAACCGGAGCTCCAACACCCCCATCTCCGTGCACCGTGTCATGTTTGGACCCGAAGGCTGGGCGGACCTACCACATGGATTATTGCACTCCATCATTGTCCTATTGGGTTCAACTCGTGACCTTCTTGCATTCATCGCCACCTGCCCTAACTAGTATGCCGCATTCATGTCAATCAAATCTACCTTAGGCAAGCTCTTCCCACCTGTTATTTTCCGGAACCGTGCCGACCAGACAAGTTCAACTGGCTCTAACATTGGAAACACATGGGAGCTCATTGATCCTGTATATCCAAGTACTCCATTGTGTCGCTTGACCCCTCCAAGTATTTTGGACAAAATGGCATTCGTCAAATGTTCTTATGGTCATGCGATTTTCTGCTATGACAGATCCCTTGTCATTATGGACGTGCTCACTGGCACTATGGATGCAGCTCCACCTTTCCCATTGAGTCAACTATGCTACATAACCTTCATATCTCCAGAGCAGTCACCAGATTCATATCTATTTGTCAGCAGCCCGCACTGCATGTACGCTTGGCGAGTTGGGAGCCCCTCTTGGTTGCATTGCGATTTTCTAAATGCACATTTGATCAAGGAGATGGTGTCCTTCAAAGGCCGGGTCATTATGAGGATGCGTCAAAAACTATACACCGTGCATTTGGCACCTCAGTTTCATGTTGAGGTACTAAGAATTGATTGCAGAGATTATATGGACCCGTACGTGATTTCCGGAAATTTGCTGGCTTGTGAAGACACACTTCTCCTACTTGGTCGTAACGGGGAAGCCTTCTCCATTGACTTCTCAACTGAACCTGCAAAGTATGTGAGCATGGAAGAGAGAGGCTTGAAGAAGTGGGCCTTCTTCTTTGGCGAGAAACGTACTGGACAGCAACGACTCTTAGTGAACCCAGAGAGAATGGGTTTAAGGGGTGGCCTTGTCTATCAGTTGGATGAAAACGCCCGAGTATTTTCATACCCAGTAGATGGCAACCAAAATGAGGAGTTGGAGCCAGAACCTTGTTTTGCGACGATCAATGCTTATCTTGCTCGCAATCATACATCCTTTGCAGCTTGGGTATGAGATCGTGTCATTGCAGCGCGCAGTTGTCTTGTTGTCGTTGGCTGCACTTGGGGACTTCGTGTCGCTATGTTCCTTCTAGTTTCCGCTCCTTTGATGGAGTACATCAAGATTTGTAATAATCTCTGTTTGTACATCAAGATTTGTAATAATCTCTGTTTGCCACCCAGTGTACATTCCTGGAGGCAACACTTGTGCTACATGTTTGCTGTTTTCGCTGAACCTTGTTAATTACTCCCGTTTTGCATACAAGAGATAAGGGTTTGCATCTTGAAACAATACTAGCTTCTTGGGCCTTCATATCACTCTTCAGCATTTTTCGTGTGCACCATGTCGGATGTGCCTGGGCTTTTATTTTGGTTATGTGCTTTGTTTGGTCCATACATCTATTTGTAGCTTGATCTCCTTTTAAACAGAGATAATTAAATGCACGCAGAGCAGTTTATATTAACCTGAGCTATGGACTTGCATCCTCAGTCTAATTCTTGGTGGCCTTGCAATTCTCCAGCCCAAAATGGCGTACAATGTTCAGTTAAAAAATTGTAGCTCTGCCCAAGCTATGTTCTCAATATTCACATTTCCACCCAATGAGACTGTCATATGCTCAAGCACATCACGTGAATAATCAACAACCATAGTACAATTACTCTGTAACCCATGCTATCAAGTGCCCAGGTACAAGAAAACTCCGCAATCTGTAATAAATGAGAAATAAAACATATGGGTCCCTTGTAATTGCCGCAGAAAAAAAGAGGAAAGTACATAATCTGATAACTTAATCTACACTTCTGTTTGTAATGCAAGTTTTGAAACGAACATTCAGTGAACTACTCATCCTGTGACTGCAACATTGTAGAATTCTCCCAGCAAAGCTGTATCAGAAGCTAATCACCAACTGCACCCACGGCCGTAAGATCATCACAGGCCGGAACGAGGAAACGCGCGGGGAAGACCCAGGTTGACTCCAATTTCAGGTACCGTCTTCCAGTGTTGAAGAACTGCAAACATGTCGAACAGTAATAACATTTTTTCCATAGTTGGACTGCAGCCCAAGGTTTTTCAGACTGATAACTTGGGAAGTATACGTGGTTGCTCCTTTCTCCCCATCCCTCCGGGTTCATGCACGGCAACGCCTCGCACCGCTCGTCAACGCTGATAAAGATGGCCCAGTTATCTAACTTGTTCACCTTCAGTCCTTCACCCACCTTGCCTTCTTGGTCAGGGTGTCCAATGACTCAAGCTTGAAGGCCATGAACTAGAAGGCCTGCGAGCGCATCCCTCTTCCCGCCTCCACAAGTTTGATCAAGAGAAGCGCATCACCACACACCACTATCCATGCCTTGTCATTTGCCGAATAGAGATCTTCGGTTATATCTTTCTCAAACACAACTTTAAACTTCTGAATAATGAGACTGGGTGACAAGTGAATGATGTAGAACCACCTGAAAGACCCTAGGGCATATGTCTTGCCCTTGAAGGCCACATTTTGTTCAATCGAAAACGACCAACTTTAGAACCGTGTTTTGTCCAAGAGTCGCTCCCGATGCGCCACAGGAACAGATAGGCTCCAGCACCGACAAGGAGATGCGAGTCAGCAGATGCAACAGGGGCAGTTAATGTGACATAGCTGATGCAAGTGAAGCCAACTGATCAGAGGGAAGGAGGGCCAACCTTAGCGCCACTAAATGGATTAACAATATGGAACCCAATGTTGTCGTAGAAGAGGAGCTGACCGTAGGAGCAGCGCAGAAAGGTCATGCTTCTGAGGTCACTCAAGGAAAGAAAACTGCGAGAGGATGAGGTGGCAGCAGGGTCAGCCAATCTCCATGTCCATTTGTGGAATAAGGTCCAACAGTTATGCGAGAGAGTTTGTCCACCATCGGTACGGAGATTGGGGTGGAGGAGCAGAGGCTGGACAGAGGACCTGTGTGCTGAGAGGAGATCACACCAATGACGACAAGTGGTACCGAAGGCGAGGAGGTCGCGGAACGAGCGTAGTAAAGCGACAACAGGTTGGAGCAGGTCGTCCGGGAGCTCTGCCCATCCTTGCGGCCGAGATGAAGCAAAGAGTGAGGAGACAGAAGCAGAACATGTCCTGTTGGCCATTACTTGCACAATGGCGCTCTCCCTGTTCGACACAAAACTCAAGAAAAAGGTTAGGCATGTGAAACAAGGTATATAACTATATAAAAAAGAACATGAGTTAGCAAGATGAGCTACCAAGATTCTAAAAAACATGACTGGTGCATGTCGTTACTCGTTAGGACATCAACCCGACACTACTTTACCATCATACACTGAACTGAACAGAGGTACTAATCGCATCGAGTTGTCACTCCCGAGAAGCTCAGAATAAGATCAACAATGATGAAGGCACTGGATATAAATTATGGGGAAGTTAGATAGACAGGTTGTTGAAGTTTCATATAGATCTTTGTTCATACAGATTACACACCACGATCGCCTAGTATTTCTCAAACTAATAATGTATCTGGCGAGTGTTGATACTGACTGATTTTCCTAGCAAATTGACAATTACTGACGGACACCCTCTATTACTATCTGCAATGTTGGAGATCTAAAGCAGGGAAAGTCTCAATCTGGATTGCTTTTCTTCTTCAAGAATAAGAAGAAAGAATCCATCTATGCCTTAATCTTGCAGATGCAGGCGGATCTGATGCAACATCGCAGGTGAAGAGAAACGGGATGGGACGCAGAAAGAAGGAGGCGTACAGGACGAGGTAAGGGTTGGGGGTATTACGTGAGCGACGAGGACGAGGAAGCAGCGGCCGCCGATTGCGCGTCGATCTCCCGCGGCTGCGCCGCCGATTCTTCCAGCTGTCGGATGAGCAGCGCAGCCTTCAGAGCTCTCGGATAACGCCGGCCCGGCCTAGTCCAGGGATAATGGGCCGAACATGGGTAAGAGATTCCTACCTGCTCTACGTGGCTGTGTGTTTTAAGGCCAACTGCAACAGACATCCGCTTTGTTCGGAGTCTTGTCTGTTTAAGGCCAACTGCAACTGCGTGGCTTTGTTTTGTCATCTCATCCGACGACCTGTCGCATTTGGTAAAAACGTCCAAATTTAAACTAAAATTAAAAAAAGATAAAAGGTAATTTAAACTATAACAATATATTACATCAATGTCCAAAAGTCATGCATCAAACTTAAACTTAAAATTATTAAAAAACAGAACAAGCCTTCGTCGTCTTCACCTCCATGGCGTCGCCACCGTCTTGGCTGCCATCTTCCTCATCCGCGCTGAGGTCAACGAAGGGAGGCGGCTGCCACAGGTGCCCTGGTGGCACCTATTGTTGGGGAACGTAGCAGAAATTCAAAATTTTCCTACGTGTCACCAAGATCTATCTATGGAGAGACCAGCAACGAGGGGAAGGAGAGTGCATCTACATACCCTTGTAGATCGCTAAGCGGAAGCGTTCAAGAGAACGGGGTTGATGGAGTCGTACTCGTCGTGATCCAAATCACCGATGATCCTAGTGCCGAACGGACGGCACCTCCGTGTTCAACACACGTACAGCCCGGTGACGTCTCCCATGCCTTGATCCAGCAAGGAGAGAGGGAGAGGTTGAGGAAGACTCCATCCAGCAGCAGCACAACGGCGTGGTGGTGATGGAGGAGCGTGGTGATCCAGCAGGGTTTCGCCAAGCACTGCGAGATATGAGGAGGAGAGAGGTAGGGCTGCGCCAGGGAGAGATCAAATCGTCTTATGTTGGGCAGCCCCAAAACTCAACTATTTATAGGAGGAGGGGAGGAGGGTGCACCCCCTCTAGGGTTCCCACCCCTAGAGGGGCGGCAGCCCTAGATGGAGGGGGCGGCCAAGAGGGGGAGAGGGGGGCGCGCCCTAGGGTGGGCCTTAGGCCCATCTGCGCCTAGGGTTTCCCCCTTCTCCTCCTAGCTGCGCCTTGGGCTTTGTGGGAGGCGCAGCAGCCTACTCAGGGGCTGGTCCCTTCCCACTCTTGGCCCATGCAAGCCTCCGGGGCTGGTGGCCCCACTTGGTGGACCCCCGGGACCCTCCGGGTGGTCCCGGTACGTTACCGATAAAATCCGAAACTTTTCCGGTGACCAAAACAGGACTTCCCATATATAAATCTTTATCTCCGGACCATTCCGGAACTCCTCGTGACGTCCGGGATCTCATCCGGGACTCCGAACAACATTCGGTAACCACGTATATCTATTCCCTATAACCCTAGCGTCATTGAACCTTAAGTGTGTAGACCCTACGGGTTCGGGAACCATGCAGACATGACCGAGACGTTCTCCGGTCAATAACCAACAGCGGGATCTGGATACCCATGTTGGCTCCCACATGCTCCACAATGATCTCATCGGATGAACCACGATGTCAAGGACTTTAATCAATCCCGTATGCAATTCCCTTTGTCTATCGGTACGATACTTGCCCGAGATTCGATCATCGGTATCCCGATACCTTGTTCAATCTCGTCACCGGCAAGTCTCTTTACTCGTTCCGTAACACATCATCCCGTGATCAAATCCTTGATCACATTGTGCACATTATGATGATGTCCTACCGAGTGGGCCCAGAGATACCTCTCCGTTTACACGGAGTGACAAATCCCAGTCTCGATTCGTGCCAACCCAACAGACACTTTCGGAGATACCTGTAGTGTACCTTTATAGCCACCCAGTTACGTTGTGACGTTTGGCACACCCAAAGCACTCCTACGGTATCCGGGAGTTGCACAATCTCATGGTCTAAGGAAATGATACTTGACATTACAAAAGCTTTAGCATACGAACTACATGATCTTGTGCTAGGCTTAGGATTGGGTCTTGTCCATCACATCATTCTCCTAATGATGTGATCCCGTTATCAATGACATCCAATGTCCATGGTCAGGAAACCGTAACCATCTATTGATCAACGAGCTAGTCAACTAGAGGCTTACTAGGGACATGGTGTTGTGTATGTATCCACACATGTATCTGAGTTTCCTGTCAATACAATTCTAGCATGGACAATAAACGATTATCATGAACAAGGAAATATAATAATAACCAATTTATTATTGCCTCTAGGGCATATTTCCAACACCTATGTCGGCTGCATTGTAGGGCGCGGTGGCGATGGCACGTGGGGCGGTGATCATGTGTCGGTGCCGACCAACACGGCCGACGCAGACACCAACTCTGGCGTGCATGACAAGGTCGAAGTCCATGACAAGAACTGGCCCACCACCGCCGAGTTCCACTTGGGTTCCGCGTTGTCTGCCTCCTCCAGCTCGGGGATGACGACATCCCCGGCGCCCGAAAGCACGATCTGCACCTCCAGGCCATCCCACTAGGTGTTCTCAAACTTCATCGCTGAGTCCGTCATGACCCTCCTCACCAGCTCCTCCTCCTCCTCGACCATCATGGGCTGATGTGGATCTGGTGGTGGTGGGGGTGGCGAGGGCGCACGTCCGCTCATTCGTGCCCTAAAGCACGGACGGGGATGTCTTGGAGGACACGGTGCCCTAGAATGTGACTGCGCTAGGCTACAATGGCCGGCAAAAAAGGTCTGCTGGCATACGTCATGCTCATCCTAGAACCAAGTGACCCAAATTGAGGACATGCCGGTGTACCTGGGATCATCGATGAGATTTGGTGGCAATAGGGCACGACGGTGGTTGATCTCAAGGAGCCGCATGCGACAGGTCACCGAAATGGCCGACACTGGCACCAGATCTGGGCTCATGTGCCAGCCGGTCGGCAGGTGGGCGTCCTACCACGACAACAGGGTGGAGGTATCCCACTAGCGCTGGCACACCTCTACCTTCACATATGGGTGGATCCATGTCCCGGCGGCGCGACGAGCGATGGTGAAGCCAGAGGCGGCGCGCGGGCCTGAAGAAGATGATGCCTTAGTGTCGTGCTTCCCCGGCTTGGCCATGGCCGCCCGACGGCGTGGTCTAGGGTTGGTCGGGGTTCAAGAGGGGCAAGACGGGTGTGAAAGCGGGAAGATGTCGTGGGGACGAGGATGTGGACGACCGGTCCACAGCTTCATCATTAAAAAAGGCGCTTGGGTGGCGGTTTACTGTAATGACCCGAACCTGATAAGATTCGATGTCTCTGTGCTCACTGTGCTAGTCCCTGGATCGACTCGCTAGCACACATAGTACATATGAATATCAAATAACAAGTGCATCATTTACTACAACGTATGATCCAGAATTTATAAAGTATTACAAACTGAATAGCACATGGCTAACTTATTCAATAATAACAGCGGAAAGGTAGCATAATAAACGACGAGTCCATCAATGCCCACTGGAGAACATGTTGAGTGAAGGCTCGCGACCCTACTATATCTCATGATCATCCGAAAATCCTGCAACATGATAAGTTGCAGCCACAAAGGGTCAATACATTGAATGTATTGGCAAATCACACAATATGATATAGCAAACCTACAACCACAAAGCAATGTATGACAAACAAAACACACAAGTTAGTTTGGAGAAGAATGTCTTCACCTACCTCCACTACCTGAACTCACAACCGTCTCTAATTTACTCGCCCAAGATAACCCAAAGATTCTAAATAAACATGACAAGAACTTCAGAAGTATGTCTCAAGTGCGCTCTGTCAGTGGCGCATTCTCTAGGAACAATAGAGCGCTCTGCCAAGGACGCATTCACCTGATTTAAGTTCCGAAAACTAAACCTCGCCTCAAGTGCGCTCTGTCAATGGCGCATTCTCTAGGGACAATAGAGCGCTCTGCTAGTAACGCATTCACCTGGTTAATAATCCCGAGCCTACGGCTATAAACACTCGCCACTTTCATGGATCACTCGACACATGCCCACGTCTACCATAAAGTTGATCACACCATCACATAACACAATCAACACCAAAACATGGCAACATGGGATACACATATCAAGCCAAACATATATCATAGCATAAAACCACACATGCATAGCAGAATATAGGGTGAGCATAATCAAAAGTGCAAACTTGCCTTGAACGGTGCTGAAGTAATCTAACGATTAATTCCGATCCGCTTCACACTCCGGACAATCTATACGATAACGAAGGCACCAATAAATAAACTATGCTCACATAACACTAAAATAAAGTAAACAACAACGAGTTCAAATAAAAACTTAAATAACAGAACCTAACAGTAGTAATATAATATCTACATGCTAGTGGGAGGAAAATGCAAAAGAATCAACTGATTTGGATAAACGGTTTGAAAGATATGGCCTCCGGAAATTTGAATTCAAATTTGAGCAAATTCAAATTTAAGCAGTTCAAACATGTGAAATTTTGGATCTAAAATGTTCTACTGGTCTCTACGAGTACACAGGAAAAAGAATCGGTGAATTTGGAGTTACAGGCTAAAAGATATACCTAGTTGAACATTTGATATAGAATCTGTGAAAAATAAATTGTGCCAAAACTGTGCTCGTGGAAGAACTGCTGCGGCTGTGGATCTGCCGTGTGTCGCATGCTGATTGGCTGGAGGTTGTTTGCTGCTGTGGCTAACCGACGGACGACCGATAACTAGCTGATACCGGTTCGTAGGAAAAAAACAAATATGATCTAATCTGGACGGTCCATCGTGGATCGGACGGACGACAAGGACTCACCGGAGAAACAGGGCCGGAGTTGAGGAAGACGGTGCGGCCGGCTCGGACTTCGGGCGTGCGCTCGCTGGAGAGGCTTCCCGAGCTCGGAAATAACAGGACGAGGTGAGGAGGAACACGGAGAACTCGAAGATGTCCCCCTGGGCGACTGGGGCTTCTGCTAGCGTCCGCGACGACCGGCTGGAGCGGCGACGTCGGAGTTGTTCGTCGGGGCGAGCTCGAATCACTCGTCTGGGTGGTTCCCTACGAGAACTAATAGGTGAGATAGGTAGAGGGAAACAATAGGAGCACTAAAGGGAGAATAGGAGGTGCTGGGAGCCCGCGGTGGCGACGATTTCTGCCGGCGGAAGAGCTTCTGCGGTGGCGGACTCCGACGAGATCTTGGCGGCGCTAAAGGGCACGGGAGAGAGGGATTTTGCCAAAAATCGGCAGAGAAGAACATGTAGAATATTTATAGTGTGGATGACGTGGCCTAGGGCAAATACTTGGCCGAATCCGCGAGGATTTGGATCGGGAACGAGAAGAACTCGTGAACGAACAGGAGTCAGGCGAGAGGAGGGAGATGACGTGCGGGTCAGGGTGCTCAGTGGCAGAGGAAAAAAAACGAACCGGCGGGGTGGGCTGCTCGCTGGGCTTCGGCCTGCTAGCTGCTGCTGCACTGCTCTAGCGCACGGGGCGAGGAATAGGAATGGGCTGCTCCTGTACAGCCGATGAAAAGTAGAATCTGGCTGAGCAATTATACTGAACAGGAGGTCTATTTGGCTAGAACAAAATACATATAGACTCCTAAAATTACCATAACGAACACTAAAATATTACTACTAATATCGAATACTGTGAACATTTTAAAAACACATATGCACTTTTGAAAAAATTATATTTTATGCAATGCAAGCACATAAAGAGCATTATAACAACTCTAAAATAACTTTGAGCTTCAACAATGAATTTAAGTATTCATAAAATTTAAAAAAGCATAGAAATCATAATGAAAAGAATGATCCTATTAACATTCCAAATTTTAAAAATTTGGGATGTTACATTTACTGGCTGATAGGTGGGCATGTCCCACGCGTGCGGTGTAAATGTAGGTGGTGGGAAGTGGTTGGGGGGCCGGCATGCAGGACTGGGCGGATGACGAGAAGCTGCGTGTGTGTCCGTCCACTGTCCGGTTTGACGCAAATCCAGCCCATATTTGATCTGGATTTGGGTCAAGACGGACACGATGTGGACAAGATTTGGTCTTGTTCCAGTGTTGGGCTGTCCCATTTGTCTGTTTCAACCTAAACGGACAGAGCCAGACCAAATGGAGTCGCCTGTTGGAGTTGGCCTACGGGGCATTCGGCTTGGAGTCCCAGGTTGTTCCGCTATGAGAAGATGTAGGAGACTCGTGATAAATTTGATGGGTTCATGGAGGAAGCTTGGTGGGTGTCGGAAGTGCAGAAGAACTTGGAGGAAATTTCAGAAGAGAAAGATGGAGAGAAGGGAGAGAGAGGTGGAGGGGGAGAGGACATAACGAGGTAGGGCTTGGGGGATATTACGTCGGCGAGGACGAGTCTACAGCGGCTGATGACGTCAAGGAAGAAGGATGTGCATGATCTCTCGTGGCTGTGCCTCAATGCACACCACTGTTTCTTCCAGCTCTCCGAGGAGTACCATAGACATAAACGACAATTCCTAAATGGCGCCTTAAGCGCCTGTTCCTCCTATTTCCGCAATCGGCGCACACCTTCTCCTCTGCGTGGGCCGGCCCATCTTCATTCTTTTTCTGTTTTAAAAGAACAAAAACTGCGTGCGAGGGCTTGGTTCGGACCGTCGATCTTGCTTCCATGTACACGCTCCACTAACCACCCGGCCGCCTCACCTTTTTGTATTTACTTAGAGCTTTTTCCTTCTTTTCTTCTTTCTTTTCTTATTTCTTGGAATAGTCCTGTTCGGGTTTTGTCTTGGAATGGTTTTGTTCATGTTTCCCCTTTTTCTTTTCTTTTTCCTAAATGCGTAATTTCTTTTTCAAATTTGTGAACCTTTTCGAAATTCATAAACTTTTTTCCAAAATTTATCAACTTTTTTCAAATTTATGAAGATTTTTTTCAAAATTGATGAATATTTTTACAAATTTTCTAATTTTGTTTCAAAATCAATGAACTTTCTCTTGAAATTGTTTTTTTTTCAAAATCGATGAACTTTTTTCCAAAGTCGATGAAATTTTCTCAATTTTGTGAACTTTGTTTTTTAAATTTGATGAACTTTTTTGAAATATGTGAATTTCTTTTAAGTCTATGAAATTTAATTAATGAGCATTTTTCAGTTCACTATTTTTTTAATTCTTTCTGAATATTTGTTAATTTTTCAAAAGTTAATAGTTGACCGGCCAACTGGTCAATTGTCGATTGGTCAACCGTGATAGAGCGAACGAGGTGTCGTGGACGAGCAAACGAGGCGACCTGGGTCAGCCCAGCTTGCGGGCACGTGGGCGCTAGGTCCCCTAGCCGGCGCTTAAGGTGCCGCCTAGGAGGTCCCACCGTAAACCAATTTTTTTCCAACCTCAATATTTCCTTCTTCAGGTTATAACACGGCCCGGCCCAGCCCAGGGATGATAGACTAGGCCATTCTTGTTTTAGCTTTGGGCAACAGGTTCTCCTACGAAAAAATCAAGCTGAAAATAGCTATTTGAAATCGGCCATTTTTAGTGAAGTTGAATATGCATTTGGGCCATTTTCAGTGCAATTGCCTGATGGACTTCCAAGTGTACTTCAGTGTGAATTAGTTTTGCCAATGAAGTTAATTATTTCATAGGTGATTCGAAGTCAACTGAAACTGAGACAAACATGCATGAGCATGGCATGATGGACATTTGCATATCACGCAACCCCTATAAGCAACTTGACATATCACATATTGCGTTAAAAAACGAAACAGGAAACTTGACAATGGCAAAGTGCGACCCCAATTTTGTTCACGTAAACTTAGAATGAATACAGGCTACTGAGGGATCGCATGATGTGCCCCATTTGGTCCATTTATGTGTTAGCCCGTCTAAGTTGGTCTCTGATTTCATATGTTTGGTGCCTAGGACATGGGATGTCCAAACTCAGTAGCATATCTTATCCATGAATATAGAAGCGGTGCTATAAATTCCAATAAGTCATATTCCACAAGGCGACTCTTGGGCATGTCAGTATGAGAAGACTGAGTGTTTGACTATCCGTTCAACATGTCGTATGGTTGTCAAAAGAAAGCTAAGATGAGAGGGGTGGCTTCAGGGAGCAATGGAAGCATTAAATCTTGAGAAGTAAGAAATTAGCTAGAAGAGACTCCGGAAGGTAAAGATACCTCCAAACCTTGCATTTTTTGCATGACGTTTGGCTCGCTATCGACCTGCGAGGAAAGAGTCTGCAAGCACATAACCCCTTCAGTTGTGTGCCTGATGCACAATGAGTGACATGCTCTCCTCGATTGCAATTTGGCAAGTGTGTGGGTGCTCCATGAGGATGATATCACTCTTCCTCTATTTGGCGATGAAACTCCGGATGCTAAGTGGTTGTTGTTTGAACTATGTAATTTCCGACACAATGAACTCTTTGTGGAAGTATTGGTGACTCCACGGGCTATTTTGTAGGCACGACATTGAGCAATTCATGAGAAGGAATTCCAAAGTCCATTATCTACAAACTTGTTTATTAGCGGGTAATTTTTTTAGGGTACAATGATTGTTTTTATTGCCCAATGAGGTTAATAGGAATTGTTACAATGTCATGAGGCTCCAAGAGCCAAACGTGTCTTCCAATATCTAAAGACGTGAGAAAGTTTAGCTGGATTATTTACTTGAAAATTCCTCCTGCTTTCATGAATGAAATTACAACCTTTTATTAGCGGGTATTTTGAGCACCAATTCCAAACTCGATTTATTTCACCTTTTTAGGGCAAGTTGATAAGCTTTATTGATCAAGGATTTTTAAGGGAACTATTACATGATCGGGGTATCAAGTCACAGATGGCGCCCCACATCCAAAGATAGAGCAAACTTAGCTAAGTTTTGAGTTTCAAAATTACAACTTATTTTCTCAAAGCAAACTCATAATAAATAAAGGATCGAGACAATGTTTGAATCTCTCTAATGATGGATCTATACCTTCCAAGTGTGCTTTCAGAAATATCTTGTACCACCATCTTGCAATCATAAGTTATATATAGATCAAGTAATACAAGTCTTGCGATAGTGCAAGAGCTTCCCTGCATGGTCGGGTCTGAGATACCTAAAAAAATTTACTGATGCGCCTAGGTAATTTCATCCACTATCACGTCATATGGCGCCAAAAAACCCTTTCTTGCTCGACCAAGTTACAGTAGCGTCAACATTAATCTTTACTTTCGATCCCCACCCTTTCTGAGTTGGTCACCGATTGTGGTCTTGCACTGGTTCAATTCAGCAATCCATTCAACTCTAATAAGTACGAGTTAAGGAATCCATTAGTCGAGTAAAGGATGTTCCCATGAATTTTTTTCCTCCTTGCATACTAAATCACTCATAAGGTGAATCGATTTATCTTACTAAGCACCTCCTTAAGCGCACATTACATTGTACAAGGCCTAATGGGCCTTGTACCAATGACCCAACATGCTAGGCATAGGCTCACTCGCATCAGGAATCATGGACTCATGGACAACGACCATCTAATCACTTGGTTAATTCCTTTTTCTTGTGCACACTATTGCGCCATCGTTGCTCTTTGCAACCCTATGCGGCTAGGGCACACGATTGTTCACTCTAGCGAGGAAGCAGTCGAATTGATGTGATGATGACTGTTGCCTGCCTCACCACCCAACCTTGGTACTGTACCTCAAAGTTAATGTACACACATCAATACACCAATGCTGGCAACAACATCCAGTCTATCAGTATCAGTACTAGATGTAAGTTGAAAGGACGTGGATGTCGCCTAGAGGGGGGGATTTGAATAGGCGAGCTTAAAAACAATTACAGGATAGGCTTGAACAACCGCAGAATAAAACTGACATTTAATTTGTCAAGCACAAAATTAACCTAAATATACCAGGCTCAACTATGTGCACCAACAACTTACGCTAAGCAAGATAAAAAACTATTTGATAGCAAGATATATACCATGAATCACCATGGCTATCACAAAGGAATTGCATAAGTAAAGGGCTCGGGTAAGAGATAACTGAGGCACGCGAAGTCGACAATGTATCCCAAAGTTCACACCCTTGCGGATGCTAATCTTCATTAGAGCGGTGTGGATGCACAATGCTTCCCAAAATGCCACTAGGGCCACCGTATTCTCCTCATGCCCTTGCACAATGCAAGTTCCTGTGATTCCACTAATGGACCCTTGAGGGCGGTCACCGAACCCGTACAAATGATGACCCTTGGGGGCGGTCAACGAATCCATACAAATGGCAACCCATGGTGGTGGTCACCGAACCCGTACAAATTGTTTGGGGCAATCTCCACAACTTAATTGAAGACTGATGACCCACAAGTATAGGGGATCAATCATAGTCCTTTCGATAAGTAAGAGTGTCAAACCCAACGAGGAGCAGAAGGAATCAATAAGCGGTTTTCAGTAAGGTATTCTCTGCATGTGCTGACAAATAGTTGTGACAAATAGTTTGATAGCAAGATAATTTGTAACAAGTAACAAGGTGCAACAAGGCGCCCCAATCCTTTTATTTCGAAGGACAAGCCAGAAGTACTTATAGTGAGCAAAACGTTCTCCAGAACACATGGGAATCTCGTCTAGTTAACTTCATCATGATTCATTGACTCGCGTTCACTACTTTGATAAGTTATTATGTGGGTGGACCGGTGCTAAGGTGCTATTCTTAATTTAACAAATAATCTACATATGATTACCCCCTCTCACAAGCATCCACAACTACAAAATAAGAATTAAGATAAATCTAACCATAGCATGAAACATATGGATCCAAATCAGCCCTTACAGAATAGCGCATAAACTAGGGTTTAAACTTCTATCACTCTAGCAACCCATCATCTAGTTACTAATCCCACAATGCCCCCCCTAGGCTCAAACATGGTAATGTGTCATGTAGTCGACATTCACATGACACCACTAGAGGAAGAACAACATAGCACATCATCAAAATATTGAATGAAAACCAACTTCAGATGATTACTTATAGCAAGACTTTTCCCGCATCCTCAAGAATAAAAGAAACTACTCACAAATCATATTCATGTTCATGATAAGAGGAGAATAATATATGACTAACAATCTAAACATACGATCTTCCACCAAGTAAACCAACTAGCATCAACTACAAGATGTAATCAACACTACTAGTAACCCACATGTACCAATATGAGGTTTGATACAAAGATTGAATACAAGAGATAAACTAGGGTTTGAGATGAGATGGTGCTAGTGAATATGTTGACGGAGATGAGTCCTCCCATGATGAAAGGAACATTGGTGATGACGATGGCTTTGATTCCCCCTCCTAGAGGGGAGTTTCCCCAGCGAAATAGCTCTACTGGAGAGCAAAAGTGCTCTTGCCTAGGTTCCGCCTCGAGACGACGACGCTTTGTTTCAGAAGTCTTCTCTTGATTGTTTTTTAGGGAAAACGGCTTCATATAGGAGCCGATGGGTCACGATGGCCTTCTGTGGGACCCATAAGCTCACCAGGTGCGCCCAAGGGGGGTGGGCCTGCCCCTGAGCTTGTGGCTCCCTGGTGGGTCCCCTCGAGTGCATTTTGCTTCCAGTATTATTTAATATATTTTAACATAAATCTTCGTGAAATTTCAGGTCATTTGGAGTTCCAGAGAATAGCTATCTCTGTTGTAGCTCTTTCCAGGTCCAGAATTCCAGCTGTCAGCAATCTCCCTCTTGTGATATAACTTGCAATTAAGAGAGAAAAGGCATCAAAATTGCATCACAAGGTGAAATATAGCTCTAAAACATTATAAATAGTAGTATCAAAACATGATGTAAAATGGACATATTAGAGACCCCAAAGCTTTCCCGAAGCTTTACACAACAATGATTGAGCTTCATGACACCTCCAACCGTCTAGGACACCCAAATACCCAAAAGGTACTAGCTTTAGGGTGCCCAAACTCCCGAGAGTAATAAGCTTCTCAACTTTCACTTCCACGTATCATCGTGGAGAACTCAAACCGATGCAACTAATGCAATGGCAAGAACACACTAAGTGCTCAAGTCCCACACTCTCAAATCCCACCAAAGCAACGAAAGCTATGGAGGAATATGTGACGAAGAACAAGGAGAACACAAAATAACTCCAAGATTTCGATCCAAAGGGTTCCCCTCACTTAGAGGAGAGATGGATTGGCGGAAATGTTGATATAGAATCTAGATGTCCTCTCTCTTTTCCCTCGAAATGATGCAAGAACCATGGGAGGAATAGAGAGAAAGCAAAGCTTTTTGAGGTCAACAATGGAGGGGAAAGATCGCTCAAAGTTGCTAGGAGCAATGGGGAAGAAGACCCCCTTTTATAGTGGTGGCAAAAATACAACCGTTATGCACTGGTCATGCTCAAGCGGTACTACCGCTAAGAGCGGCAGTTTCACAAAGGCGCATTGTAGTTCTACCGGAGCGGTACCACCGGCTACAGCAAGTGGTACTACCGTTGATTGACAACAGGCTAACAGAGAAACCAGCAGTAATTCAAGCGGTGCCAGAGCGGAAGAACCGCATCAAGCGGTACTACCATTGGAAGCAGCGACACTATCGTGAATTGCCAGAGGGCATACAGAAGTCTCAACACAACAAGAGGTAGCCACAACACCAACCAGCGGAAGTACCGCATAAGCGGTACTACAGTCAGTAGCAAGCGGTACTACCGCAAAATGTCGAGGGGTAACAGAAGACTCAGCCCAAGCGGAACTAGCTCTGGTACCAACCGGCGGAAGTACCACCTAAGCTGTACTACCGCTTGCTATCTGCCAAAAGACCAAAGCACAACATTTGAATGCAAGTAATTAAAACCAAAACTTGCATAACTTTGACAAATGAACTCTAATTTTGATGAACTCAAGCTTGATAGAAAGCTAACAATAGGAGTTGTCAAATCACAACAGAGGTGTGAAATCTACATGAGTGAAGAACTGGCAAAAACTCCGACATAAAAAACACAATAGATGATGCATATGAAATCTGTTTTCGATGAACTTGAACTTGTCATGAAGATGACCACAAGCTCCAAAACTTACATAGAGAAAAGCCAAAGAATAACCAAGAAATATGGTGGCAATGATGCAATGGTTTGAGCTCTCTGTGAATGATACGATCAAGCTACTCACTCGAGAGCCCCACTTGATAGTACGTCAATCAATCCTACAACCCGGTCTCCCAACTAACACCATGAGATCAGTAAAATAGAAAACCTATCAAGGTCAAACCTTTGCCTGGCGCATAGTCCACTTGAGCTAGATGATGATGATCTTATCCTCCTAAAGTTGGACCACCTTTCTTGATTGCGCTGGCTCAATGAAGACTAATATTTCTCACCCATACTCCACTATGGGTGAGCCTCTCTTTGGCACATCTTCACAAGTCCATTATCACCAGAATGGATTGAAAGCTTGAAGCATGTGATCTCTTCGTGATGCTCCTCTTGAACTTGCACAACACAACATTGATGACGATCACCACTTGATGTCATCCTCCATGGGTTATATGAGATCTTCTTCTTGATGTAAGCCCATGGAAAAAAACTAGCCCCACATAGAAACACAACAAAAATAGATCATGGGTTACACAAAAGCGTAATGGACAATGCTTACCATACCGTGAGATCACTTGATCCCACTCGGTACATCTTCTACACTTTGTGTGTTGATCAACTTGAATCCATTCTTTGTACGTAGTCTTGATCAAGCCTGCATCTTATCTTCTCTCTTCATAAAGATGATGTATTGAAGGCCACATGAATGTTCACACAATTTTCTTTTTCAAGACATGCTTGCAGTAGACTCAACTCTCACATGACCAATCTTTGGATAACTCCATGAATAACACCTTGGTCAACAAATACTCTTCTTCTTTCAACCTTGAAATCAACATATGGTCTTCAAGCATTGGCTATGTTTAATCTTTCAAGTATAACTCAAAGCAATCATTAGTCCATAGGGATTGTCATCAATTACCAAAACCAAACATTGGGGCACCATGCTCTTTCATCGGTGAGTAGATTAGAACAATCGCATAATGCAATCTGCCGAGGGTCTAATTTATTAATTAGATGAGCAATATCATGACAAAAAAAATCACTTTCTTATTCAAGGATAAAAACCAACAAAGGCAACAAAAGTAGATTCATTTTATAAATATGTTGTTTCCTACTACCGAAACTGAAATGGAGAATTAGGTGGCTGCCATGTCCTCGCGTGTATACCATGGTTTTAATTTAATGGCAATAAAGCATTGGCATCTATTAATAAAACATTGATTTACTGTGATTTCGAGTTGTTCTTATGTTTCATAGTCTTATGCAATTAAAGTAAGTAACCGATGCTTGTCGCTTGAGCGTAAATCTGAACTTGTGCTATCTTTTAGTTTACTTACTGAGCATGGCTCATGTTTTCTGTTCATTACTAATGTTTGGATCAGAATATGCTAAGAGTGGTGGTATTATAAATCTAGGTTTCCTCTTCCTTCACCCGTAAGATGCATAACATCTCAAAAAGAAAAGAAGATTGTAATGAAAATATGAAGCGGCACATAGAAAAAAATTCTTTCATGTTCCAAGACCTACAACACCGAACATGTATATTATTGCCTCGAAGGGCTTAGTAAATTGTCCAAACGGTAACAATATTCCAGGTGGTAATGTAACTAGCTTTCATTCCAATATAGCACTAAAATTTAAATGCTAGCTAGCTTCTAACTAAGTCCTTCAGATTGCGCTGAAGCATCAACATCTTGCTCGCTGGAAGAAGACTCCTGTTGTGCATCAACACATTCACCATTTCCCACGGAACCATGTCTACCTTTGTACCATCATAGCCCAAGTAAGCATCCATCCCAAGAAATCCATTGTAGGATGGTTTTTCTGAAAGAGCATAACACCATTGCTCGCTTCTAGGATGACAGCAACCCTAGCACCGGTGAGGACACTGAGGTTAGCAGCGCTCTTGAACAAACCACTGCGCCTCTTGAAGAAGGACCCATCACGCTCTTTGTCGTCATTGATGTATGCGACACCGGACCGCCTCTCCCTCCTTGGCATACTAAATCCTATGAAGAAAATGAAACTTACTACTATAAACAGGAACAACAAGAATCTATAAAATGCTAGAGATTTACCAAAGCCATTGGCTAACGACATGTTAGTGGGAGATATGTGGAGATGTGCTCCTCTTATATAGAAGAATCACCCCAAGGACCCTAAAAATTGTCCAGGTTCCATGTTTGTATCGGCATGTTGGGACCACATGCCAGAGAGACGTATAGAATAGTGTACAAGAAACATTGGTGTCAATTATACTTTTTGCATTACATGGACGATAGTTAAAGTTCATCCTTATCCATACATCCAAATTTATTAGCAATTGAAATAGAAGCATTTCTATTTGAGTAGAATTGGACCTTGTAATCTTTAGTAAGAGTTGACATAGATAATCTTTAAGCATACTAGTTTCGTATGTTCTTGACTGCTAGCCATATATTCATATATGAGTACCTTAACGTAATTCTTTGGAGCCGCTAATGTATATATTGTTGCTATATGTGTGTATTCACATCCTTTTTAGAACCATTAACACACTTCCAAACAAATTATAAAATTAATACCATTAAATTATTTCTATGTGAGTACATACATATCCTTACCCGAGAGCATTGAAGAATCAACACTGTTTTATTTTAAAGCATAACATAATATTGGTCAATTCCTTTTGATTGATAATTGCATAAAAATCCTTTAGTGATAATATTCATTACAATTGAAACATTTAATGATTAAATCATGTAAGATCACATTGGTTACATCCAAATCCTCTACTAAGAACCATGCCGTGGGGAATGTTGGGGAACGTAGCATGCAATTTCAAAAAAATTCCTACGATCATGCAGGATCTATCTAGGAGACGCATAGAAACGAGAAGGGGAGAGTGTGTCCATGTACCCTCGTAGACCAAAAGCGGAAGAGTTCGTTAACGCGGTTGATGTAGTCGAACTTCTTCACGTTCCGACCGATCAAGCACCGAACGTACGACACCTCCGAGTTCTGCAGACGTTCAGCTCGATGATGTCCCTCGAACTATTGATCTAGCAAAGTGTCGAGGGAGAGTTTCGTCAGCACGATGGCGTGGTGACGGTGATGGTGAAGTGATTCGCGCAGGGTTTCACCTAAGCACTATGACAATATGACCGGAGGAGTAAACGGTGGAGGGGGGCACCGCACACGGCTAAAAACAATTGATGTGTCTTAGAGGTGCCCCCGCCCCCATATATAAAGGAGGAAGAGGGGAGGAGGCCGGCCTAGGGACGCGCCAAGTGGGGGAAGTCCCACTTGGACTCCTAGTCCAATTCGGCCCCCTTCCTATTATCGGAGGGGGAAGGGGGAAGGAGAGGGAGGAGGAGAAGGAAAGGGGGGCCGCGCCCCCTCCCCTTGACCATAGTTTGACCAGATTTGACCAAAATTCAAAAAATTGAAATAATTATTTAGTAACACTAATATTCTTGAATAATTATGTAGTAACATTAATACTTCTTGAATAAGTAGTTTGACCAGATTTAACCAAAATTAAAAAAACTGAAATTTGAGCATATCTTTTTTCCTTTTGAAATTTGAGGATTCTAAAAAATTGCAAACAGGCCGTAGGCTGTCAAAATCGGATGCGGATTTTCGTGCTGAACATTTTGATATATTAGACGTTTTTTTCCGACATCGTATGCAGAAGTTCTTGTACAAGGCCTTGGATTCACCCGAGATTGTACCCACCACGTCCCAAGCGTATGTGGCGTTCAGGTATCGAGCATCGTCGCCATCTTCGCCATAGTCAGTCCATGCACGCGCTCTAAGATTCTTCAGATGCCCCATCGGGATTCGCTCCCAAATCCAAATGGAGAGGCCCCATACACATCCACACATACTGTACGTAGCTTCCGTCCTCTGGGTTGCGGCGTCAAGCTACAAAACAAGTGTAGATGATTAGATGCCAAAATCCAAAGTAGCACACGTCCATGATATTTGAAACAATGATGTTATATTCACTTACCGAACGGTATAGGTAGGTGAGGCCGGCGGCCCCCCAGCTATACCCCGCATCCCAGTCCGCCAGGAAATCGAGATACATCCAAAGGGCAGTGTCCCCAAAGCAGTCTGGAGACACTACCTCCGTGAGAAGATACCACAGGCGGGCCCTGGCGTACTGCTCCACCACCCGGGGTTTGGCCCCTTCCAGGCACTTGCTCCGGTACTTCAGGAGCCAGGGCAGCGGGACGCCGGAAGTCCGGTTCTTCTTATCTGGGGGGCAGTCACCGATGAGGGCGATAACCCTGTCTTGCCAGTTCTTCCTCTCCACTCGTCCTGTGAGAGCATGACCCGCAAGTGGTAGGCCCGTAATCATCCCCCAATCCTCGAGTGTAACTGTCATCTCCCCACATGGGATATGGAAGTTGTGCGTCTCTGGCCGCCACCGATCGATCAAAGCCGTGAGAGCTGAGTGGACAAGCGTCGGCGGCTTGCGCTTGAACTGCAGGACGAAACCCAGCAGTCGGGCTCTCCTGTAGAACGGCGTGTACCACTCATCGTACTCCATCTTCACGGTCGTCCCGTGACCCCTCATCCGCAGTGGTAGGAGCATCTGTCGAAATGAAGACCCAAATAATTAGTAACTTTTTTTCATCGATTCGAAATATTTGGTTTAAGAAAGGTACTTACCACTCCGTTCTCAATGAAACGGGCACAATGGCCCTTGTCGAACATAGGGTCAAGCATAGTATACTTGATGCCAATGTCATCCGCAAGAGGTGGCCTCCTAAAAAATTGCATAAACATAAGCATATCAAAAGATTTTTTTAACATGAACTAGGGTTCATCATGAACTAGGGGACATATAGATGCATAACAAAGGTTCATCAAGGTTCAAATGCATCATATCATATTTCTCCAACAACATCCAATATGCATCATGTCATATTTTCTTAAAAAACAAAAAACATGAACTAGGGTTCATCTTGAGGGGTTCACCATTTTCACCCCGACAAAATCCAGTATTTGCATCATATAACATCCACTACATGCAACAAATATCTCCAATATTCACCATATAATAATTTTTTTGATAACAAAAAAATATGAACTAGGTTCATCTTGAGGATTCAACACTTTTTCTCCAACTACATCCACTACTTGCATCATAGCATAGGAACATGCATCATCATATCACAAAAAATGCCTCCAACTTGCATCATATCAGAAAAAAAAACCTTCAAATCAAATATGAACTAGGGTTCATCTTCACACAACCATACCAACTAGTGAATAGAGTTCATATCTAACACAATATAACATCTAGAATCAACCTAAATCAATCCTAGGGTTAAAAAAAATATTCAATCTAGTTCAAAAGGGGTGTGATTTGAATTGAATAATGCGATGAATCGAAAGGTGTTTGACTAAAACTAATTGGAAGGATCAAAAGAGCTTACTTTTCTCTCTTCGGGGCCATCTCGATCCGCAAAAACGATGAACAAACAACGAAGATCAAAGGGGGGGTGGAGGAGATGAGAGAGGGGCGAGTTGGAACTGCTCTGTTCTTGGTGGGGGGGCTGGGTGGGGGGAGAAGGGGTGGGGGCGGCCGGCCCGCAGGCTTACATATGTCCATACCCTACCGCCAGGAGGAGTGGCGGTAGGGTGTGACCACTACTAGGGAAAAGGCTAGCAGCAGCGCGGGTTTTAGACCTATCAGTAGCGCGGGGTGGTGCGCTACTGAGAAGGCGCTACAGCTAACGAATAGCAGTAGCGTGCCTCCACCCACGCTACTGCTAAATCGACTTAGTAGTAGCGAGTTCCAGGAGGAGCGCTGCTGGTAATTAGTAGTAGCGCTTCTCTCTGCCCGCGCTGCTACTATTATTTCATATTTTATTTCTTTTTTATTTCATGTTGTATTCGTACACCTTTACACAAGTTTTCATACAACAGGAATTTACAAATTGTTTTTACATCATAATGAGTTATTACATCACGGGGTGAAAGAACTGTGTGGACTAGTTTCAAGTGGACGGACATCCACTTGAAACTAATCTGCGGTTCTTTCACCCAATGATATAATAAATATCATCATCGTCATATCATTAACAACTTATCATCATCATCATCATCATATCATTGGTCACTAGTCGTAATCACAAGTACTCCTTACATCTTCAACTCTAACACATTGTATCACATAATAAACATATTGTACCTCATAGGACCTACTACATTCTCTTAGGACCTACTATATTCCCTAAGGTAAAATAGCAAAAAACAAGATAGCCCCTGGCTCTCCATTATGGAGAATGCAGATTATCCTGTCTCCAATTCTTGCCTTTCGCTTAATGTTGCTTCCAAGAACCTCCTTACGAATGTCCAAACATTTTTCCACTCTTTGATTAGCATGTGTTCATCAGTTTCAGAAATTCGATATGCACAGGTGAGATCCGTAGGATGACCTGGATGTAGCTTCAGAACTTCAAGGCGACCATTGTAGTACATCAGATGAGGCACACAATCCATCGGGATTTTCTGTTGAAAAACATAGTAATAACTTCGTAGTTAGCAATGATGTACTAGTTTTAGAAGTATGCAAAAGATGCACGGATGTCGTAATAGTAAAATATCTTACCAGGGTATCTCCATAGAAGTTATCGTGGTTCAACACGTGCACTAGTGGCACGTATTCACCATAATTTGGAGGAGCTCGATAATAGGTATTGTAATTCTCAAAAAAAGTACAATAAGCAATCAGATGATTTTTCTCCTTATAAGTTAATTCGGAGCCATCAGTGTAGTGGGTTTTGTCTACCATCTTCTGCACATTCTTTGAAGATTCAAAATAAGCTGTCAATGGAAATAAGCTGTCAACTATTTTGAAATAAACAATATAAATTAGTTAATAACTATGTTTGAGAAACTCACATTGCGGTAGAATCGGAAGCGTATCAACAAGGACCCAAATGTCCATATTGTCTTGCTCGATGTCAGGATCACCAAGATCCATGGTGACAATCATACCCTCATAAAAACCATACATTTTGCAAAGTGCTTCCCAATTTTGGCAACCAAAATGGGTTACGCTCTGAGAATTGTACAGATTTACTTCAAAATCGATATCATGATGGGTCCTTAGGTGTATTTTCTTTGTTTGAAAATTTTCATGGTCTTCAAAACCCATCCTCTCCAAGACATAGCGTCTTGCATGGCATGGGATAAGCTAGTCGAATTGTAAAAGATGAAAATTAGACGTTGAAATAGTTGAAGTCATGCTTAATTATGAAAAAACCACTTGCCGTTGTTGCGTACCGTTTCAACATCGAAGGTCTCCTCGAGCTTAATGCTGAAGCGCCGATCTTCATCCAGCTGAACGAACCTGTCGCACATACCTCGATCATCGTGGCACCAGCTGCACTCCCCCGGGAGACTGTCGTCATCCGAGTACGACATTTCCTACGTTCATAATTCAAAGATTAAACTTGTACATATTCTAGCACAAGTCATGCCAGAATTCACGGAAAAATCCGGCATGACCTTTGCTAAAAAAGGACATATCGAGCGCCTAAAATTTGCCGGAACGGAAATTAATCAACACTTCGGCAAAACATAGGCCACTCGGAGGTGTAACCAAAACATGAAATAATTGCTTAAACTAAAAAATAACACCAAATATGGCATGTTCAACTAGTTCTATTAATTCAACTAGTTCTTACTAAATATAAACTTAGTATAGAAAGAAAAAAACTAGTTCTTTCTAAAAATGAAGTAGTTCAACTAGTTATTAATTTACTTACTATACTAGTTCAACTAAAACTTAACTAGTTCAACTAAAACTAAACTAGTTCTATTAATTCAACTAGTTCTTACTGAATATAAACTTACTATAAATAGAAAGAAACTAGCACATCTACCACTACTAATTAACATCTAACTACTACATCTACTACTAATTAACATGTACTACTGCTAATTATACAACTAGTTTATCATCACTACTAGTAATTAATATCCACTACTTCTAAAAATCATTATCTATGAACCCTAAATTAACATCTACTACTACTAAAATCATCTACTAACTAAGCAAAGAGAGAGGGGGTGGGGGAGGGGTGGGCTTACAGAGGGAGAGACGGTGGCGGGGAGGTGCTCGGCGACGGAGGGGCGGCGAGGGCGGGCTCGGGATCGGGAGGGCGGCGGTCCTGGGCGGCGGGCTCGGTCTAGGGCGGCGGCGGTGAGGTCGAGGGCGGCGACAGTGTGGTCGAGAGCGGCGGCGGCGGTGAGGGCAGGTGCGCTCGGGCTCGGGTGGCGGGGACAGGGAGTAGGGGAACAGGCCGGGGGGGGGGGGAAATGAGGACTTAGCGAAATTTTGATGCGGGGGGTGGTTAACTCGAACTAGCAGTAGCGCTCGTACAGAAAACGCGCTATAGCTAACTTATCTACAGCGCGTTTTAGAGAAAACCGCTACTGCTAATGGAAGCAGTTATTTCTTTTGTTTAGTAAAAACATCAAAAATATACATTGGTCATCATTGATCTTTTTGTGTATAATCTAAATAGTCAACATGAATCCTCACTGTACCTGTATAGGTACAGGCGAGGATTCATATTGCAATCACAAATCATACACATATAGTTCAATGAAGACCAAGTGCTCGAGATAGGTTGAGAAGCAACATATTTAAGGTGGTAAATAGTAGTAGAGGACCAAATCATACACACCTTGTTCGCTTAGCAGTATGGGACTAAACTTAATTAGTTACGGTCATACTTAGCAGCAGCGAGTTTTGAGCAAAACCGCTGCTACTAAGTTCTTTAGCAGTAGCGCTTCCACGGGAAGGGCGCTACTACTATATCTAGCCTGGAGGCAACACCGTGGCAATTATAGTAGTAGCGCTCGTTTCACCTAGAGCGCTACTGCTACTCAGTCATTAGCAGCGCTCTTTTCTAAAGCTCGTTGCTGCTAATTAGCAGTAGCGCCTGTTTTTAGACCGCGCTGCTACTAAGATTCTGCGTATAAGGTTTTCCCTAGTAGTGGACGGAGGGGGACGGGAGGCCATTAACGCTGCTGACGTGGATAAGTTTCCTACCGCCGGGCCTCGTGGCGGTAGGTTGCCTGACCCTACCACCGGGCCTCGTGGCGCAAGGAAAAAGGGTCAGTTTTCAAAAAAATAAATTCAAACGGGTCAAATCCCAATTTTATACGTGCAAAGGGTCAAAACATGAAATTTTGCCTACCATGGATGGAACCAAGAGTTAAGATGTTAGGCATCTACTCCCTCCGTTCTAAAATAGGTTAGTACAAAGTTGCTTCTACGATTGTACTCACTCTTAATAGACAATTAGGACAGTTGCTTCTACGAATGCCGACGAGAAGATCGAGGGGGGGGGGGCATCTCCGGCTGGGAGAGAAGGTTTCGATGGGAAGAAAACTCGTCCTTATGGATTGTGTTGTGGGTGTCGGATCACAGATATTCCCTCACATGTGACGCCTGTCCTTGGCATCGAGCAGATATCACCGTCATTGGGGTTGTCCACTTTGCTATCACCGGCAAGGAGGACACATAGGACAAAGAGGAGCGGTCGGGTGACGAGTGTTGCATTGTTATGGAGGTCACGACCATCATTCTCAAGCCAAAGGGAAATTCAGTAGAGGGGTCTTGGTTGACAAGGAGAATCAGGAATAAAAATATGGACGAAGAGCTAGAAGAATTCTAGGAGGACATGGAGTACCTCACGCTGAGATTCTGTGTCTGGGAGTGGAGCTGCGGGTGTCTGGTCAACGAGGTAAGGGCATTGGCCTCTGATGGTTCACTATTTGTATACAATAATCATGGCTGGCCGGAGCATGTCGCATGGTGTCATTCGTCTCCTTGCCAGTTGGGAGCACCTCACATTGACTCACCGGCGTTTGCTCGCTCCAGCGAGCAAACTGACCAACACGCACAACTCTCTGTCGACACGCTTTTTTGGGAGCGACAGGGTGAGAAGTGGGCCCACCACTGGGAGAGGGCAGAGCAATTTAAACGAGAGGACGGGAGGTCTTATTGTGGTATGCAAGCCCACATAATAATCTACAGGTAAACTCCCCCTGAATTTGTAGGGTGGGCCCATGCTAACTTCCTATTAAGCCTCCACCTATTCTATCCGCCCTAGAATTTCATGATGGGAGCTCCCTAATATCCTATTAAGCCTCCACCTGGTCTGTTCTCCCGTTGAATTTCAAGGTGGGCCTTCCCTAATTTCTTATTAAGCCTTCACCTAATCTTCTAATGGGAACAAGGAGGTGCTGCACCCTTTCCCAAACGGGAAAATAGAACTAGTCGAAACGCGAGTGCATGATTCGCAAGCATGCACAATCTAGCCTCCCTCTTTTGTTAGTAATAGAGTTTGTGCATCTCATATGAGTAAGGTATAAAGTTGCCAAAAGAAGAAAAATCACTCGAAGTTTGACAAGGTTCCCCTTGGTACTTCGCTAAAGCTTTTCTATAACAAACAAACCCACACGCCACTTTCCCTCTCTCCTCTCTTTCTCTCCCCCCGCTCTCTCTCTCTCGTCACACACGTTCCCCCTTCCCCTCGACATCCACACCGACTGCGCTAGAACCGCCCGCGGTTGAGCGGTGATGATGCGTTGAGACAACCGCATGGGGTACTACCGTGTTTCCGTCTAGATCTGGAGTCCTAGGTGTGGGCGACCAGCCGCATCCAGATCTGGAGTCACTGCAGTCGAGGGCGTCTGTTTCCCCCCAGATCTGGAGCCAACATGATGATTGGTGATGGAGGAAAACAACATACCGTCTCTGATGGCCACATCTTACCACGACTGGCATCGGAGAAAGTAGTTGTTGCCTCCAGTTCGCCCTCCGCTGTCAACATCGAAGAAGGTAGGGGAAGAACTCGCCCTATTTTTTTCTAGAAAAGTTAAGGTAAAAATTAGTTGATCTTCGAGTTGTCTCTATTTTATTTAATTGAGGGAAAACACTATACGTGTATATTACTATAGACTGATTGCAATCATTAGACATGAGGGCATTAAGTATTGATGGGACACCAATTCCCTCAAAAAAGAAGTATTGATGGGACACTAGCCAACATCCCAAACCACTATGGAGATTGGAATTCATGCTCCACATTGTTACCAGAAATAGCACAAATGGTGTTACACTCAGCGCCTTTATAAATTTACACGATTGTGTAGCCAGTGAGCCAGTAGCAACCTCCAGCCAAAGACATTAACTTTCTCTGGAACCTTAGCTCTCCAAACCACATCCCAAATATTCCAATTATATGTCGCACTTGAAGAACTAGAAGCAGGGGAATTGTACCTGAATTTGAGTTGGGTGGCGAGTTTATAAGCAAGTCATCTATCACGTAGAAGGGTGATTTATGTGAAATATCTCCTCTACATCAAAATCAGAAAATAGCCTAAGGACAAGGTTAATATTCCATTCATTTTTTATCGAGACAATCAACTGGTTAACCCACCTCAACCTTGAGTTTCTAGCGAATTTGGTAACCTGAGGCCATACTGTCTCAAAATCCAGTTGTCTCCCTGAATCTGAATTTTTCGTCCATTCACTATACGCCAGATGATGCCGTCCTTGAGTATCTTAACTCCAAGCCGCCGATGCATATGAGGAAATGACCATGTCTAGAAATCCACACGAGGATAATATTCTCATTTCAAGACTCTGGAACATAAACTATTCGCCTTGTGAATCAGTCTCCACCCTTGCCTTGCCAAGAGATATTGGTTAAACATATGCATATCCCAGAATCCTAGAACACGTCCTCTCTTTTGTTTTACAAGTTGGTACTAGGAGAGCCAATGGACTTGTGATGTCCTTACTCATCGCCCCACCTAAAGTCCCAGATAATTTTTTCATACTCATCACAAAAGCCCAAGGACATTTGAAAAATCCAAAGAAGTAAGTGTGAAGCGCTTGAACCACTTACTTGATCAAGACATCTGTAGCTGCATGGGCCATATACTTTTCAGTCCAGTCCTTGCACATTTTTGTGAACCTTTCCATGATTGACTGAAATTCGAGGCAAACATCCTACCTTCTGGGGTTGGTAAACCCAAATATTTACTCTTGAAAGTGGAAGCCACAACACCAAGGGTGACCTTTATCTCTTACTGGACATAGGGCGGGCAGTGTTCACTAAATAATAAAGAGCATTTAGCTGGGTTAAGAAGCTATCATGTACACCTTTGAAATAGATTTGGAGTGTCCTTCACTACCCTCACCTCTCTTCCTACGGCCTTGAAGAACAAAAGGTTGTCATCAACAAACATTAGTTTAGAGACACCGAGGCTCCCCCAACAATTTTTATAGGCATTAACCTCCCTTCCAAGACCGACTTTATTAAGATGCTTTCCCGACCATCTGCAACCAATAAGATGGTGCATTCAGTATGTGACTATAATATTCCTTCTCAGCTAGTGAGTACTCCTTATCATGGACCCAAAATCTTTCATGTCTAGGACTAAACATCCTATTGCAGCACTCCCAGCTTAGTGCAGTCATCGGCCAGGGACTTTAGTAGTTCCCTCCTGCGATGGTACTCTTTCCCATATCTACTCATATCGTAAGGATTTCATGTTGCTATGCACATTGGTCTGTCTCCGTATTGCAGCCATAGAGGAAAGTGGTAGGAGCATATGTGTGTACAACTTTTCTCTCTGAATAAATCACACCAACCCGATGATGCAACTGCACTTTCAACCTGACGGTCACATTGCTTTTGCCATACTGTTTATTATTGTATGTCCAGGATGGCCCCTTATAGCCCCAATTATGAATATCACACTAGAACAAGGCTTCTCTGAAATTGGTATTTTTCTCTCGGATATCCAAGCTACTGAAAAGTGCTCATGCTGCCACATCGTCTCATAAAAATCACCTATCATCAACAAGTGTTCATGAGCATCTGGCTTTATTCTTTTGAGTAAACTCCAGATGTGACATCTTCCTTACTCCTTAGGTTCACCATGTAGCCCGACACTTCGGGCCATGGGAATCATGATGAATTAAGACATCGATGTACCTCAGGTCATATGGCAGTCTTTTTATTTTAGTTCATTCATCTCAGAACAACGCAAGGCACCCTTGCCATCACCATCATGCACAATACAATTCTGGTGGCCTAGTATCTACCTAAGATTATTGAAACTCTTTTCACATTGCAGAGTTTCAGAAAGTAAAACGATCATCAAGTGGTATATGCGCGCACGAGGCAAACTAGCTCTTCAACTATCCGGGATTGCCCGAGGCCCCAACAGTTCTAGATTGGGTGACTAATTTCTCCTGACAGGTGCCTTCCCTATCACATGTCATTCATCAGCAACCCATGGGCCGCTAGCTTCCTTACCGCCTAACACACCTATGTTGCTCATGCCACCTCCATTACCCTCACCTCATGCCTTCTTGTTCAGACCAGGACCCTTGTAACTAGGTGTCGCCACAAACTCACTACCAGACTCACTGTCACGTCACATGCAGTTACCCAACACTGCCCCGGTGTTCACTAGGGATTGATCAACTTACTTCCTTGGCTTACCCTTGAGGCTATTATTATCTTTGTGGTGCTTGGCTTTCGTGTTACCGGCTCCAGGGGGTAGGGGAGGAGCCTTGTTGAGGTTGACTTCGCCCAGTTCATTTTCCTTGCTGGCTGTTGGACTCATGGAGGAGGCCTGGCCTTGACTCACCTCCGCCCTCCAGGTTCAGCCTCGGCAAGGGAAGGAACCAAATTGATGTCGAGTTCTACCCCCTTGCTCTGATTTGTACATACAAGCAGCTTTGGAGTGATTGCCGGTATCGTGGACAAGACCTTCCCCACCTCCTGCTGGAGTTGGGAACCCATGACAGCCATTGGTGGTGCATGGGCCGACGCTAGTGTTAGCATAATCTTGATTGTTTTGTTTGGAACATGATGTAGATGGTGCTTGCATGTCACGTGGCTTTAGTTCTTTGGGGACTAACCAAAGTCATGTACATGTACTAGTAGGAGTTCGAGTAAAGCTTGAATCCAAATATGTAGTATACGATGTGATCTAGGTTAAGTCAATTTCCGTGTAGGACATGGTCTCGTGGGTCGGCCGAGTATATATATTCGCTGACCGGTGCCACAGTCCGCGGTCAGACAGAGTTCTCCACCGCGCAAGGCTTCCCAGGATCATCTTCCTTGGCCCTCCACCACCCCATTGGGGGCGACCTCCTCTGACGCGCTCATCGCACTTTTGTTCCTTTTAGCCTAACTCTGCCATGGATGATTTGGGGATCTGAGTGTATGTGTTGTTGGTGGATGTGCGATCTTGTTGTGTTTATACTATATGAAAAATATGAAATAGTTCAAGGGTTTACCACTATTAGTGTAGAACAATCTTAAATTTCAATATTGCTTGCACTTTTTAATTTCAAATGTTGATGAAATTTATCGCGCATCTGCGGCCCGCAATCGAGGTGGAGACAATAGCCCAACCTGTTGCGCAACACATATAAATAACATTCGGTGAAAATAAAAATATAGAACTTGCCTTTTCTTTTCAAATGTTGATGAATTTTATCATGATCGAATTTTCTTGAGGCAGATGCACATTTCGATGGCAATACTGTAGTCTTTACTCTACTGTGTATTATGTTTATAGTTTCTACAAACATTTTTATTGTGTTTGTATAATTATCATAGCTGTAGTAGTACCAAGTGAATTAAAATAGTGATAGCAATTTATATTATATAGTTAACTCAAGTCCATTGCTAAAATTGTTGTCCTTTCATGATCCTTAATGCAGAATTTGAAGCTAATATCATGCAAAACATCAATCGGAGCTCCAACACCCCCATCTCCGTGCACCGTGTCATGTTTGGACCCGAAGGCTGGGCGGACCTACCACATGGATTATTGCACTCCATCATTGTCCTGTTGGGTTCAACTCGTGACCTTCTTGCATTCATAGCCACCTGCCCTAGCAGGTATGCTGCATTCATGTCAATCAAATCTACCTTGGACGAGCTCTTCCCACCTGTTATTTTCCGGAACTGTGCCGACCAGACAAGCTCAACTGGCTCTAACATTGGAAACACATGGGAGCTCCTTGATCCTGTATATCCAAGTACTCCGTTGTGTCGCTTGACCCCTCCAAGTATTTTGGACAAAATGACAGTCGTCAAATGTTCTTATGGTCATGCGATTTTCTGCTACGACAGACCCCTTGTCATTATGCTCACCGGCACTACGGTTGCAGCTCCACCTTTCCCATTGAGTCAACTATGCTACAAAACCTTCATATCTCCAGAGGCGTCACCAGATTCATATTTATTTGTCAGCAGCCCGCACTGCCTGTACGCTTGGCAAGTTGGGAGCCCCTCTTGGTTGCACTGCGATTTTCTAAATGCACATTTGATCAAGGAGATAGTATCTTTCAAAGACCGGGTCATTATGAGGATGCGTCAAAAACTATACACGATGCATTTGGCACCTCAGTTTCATGTTGAGGTACTAAGAGTTGATTGCAGAGATTATATGGACCCGTACGTGCTTTCTGGAAATTTGGTGGCTTGTGGAGACACACTTCTCCTACTTGGTCGTAACGGGGAAGCCTTCTCCATTGACTTCTCAACTGTACCTGCAAAGTATGTGAGCGTGGAAGAGGGAGGCTTGGAGAAGTGGGCGTTCTTCTTTGGCGAGAAACGTACTGGACAACCACGACTTTTAGTGAATCCAGAGAGAATGGGTTTAAGGAGTGGCCTTGTCTATCGGTTGGATGAAAACACTCAGAGTATTTTCATACCCAGTAGATGGCAACCAAAATGAGGAGTTGGAGCCGGAACCTTGTTTTGCGACGATCAATGCTTATCTTGCTCGCAATCCTACATCCTTTGCAGCTTGGGTATGAGATCGTGTCATTGCACCGCGCAGTTGTCTTGGTGTCGTTGGCTGCACTTGGGGACTTTTTGTCACTATGTTCCTTCTAGTTTCCGCTCCTTTGACGGAGTACATCAAGATTTGTAATAATCTCTGTTTGCCACCCCGTGTACATTCCTCGAGGCAAAACTTGTGCTACATGTTGCTATTTTCGCTGAACCTTGTCAATTACTCCCGTTTTGCATACAAGAGATAAGGGTTTGCATCTTGAAACAATACTAGCTTCTTGGGCCTTCATATCACTCTTCAGCATTTTTTGTGTGCACCATGTCAGATGTGCCTGGGCTTTTATTTTAGTTATGTGCTTTGTTTGGTCCATACATCTATTTGTAGCTTGATCTCCTTTTAAACAGAGATAATCAAATGCACGCAGAGCTGTTTGCTGAAGCTATGTTCAAATGCTGATCTGTTTGGTTGTCGAACACTCTGTCTGCCTAGTTTTTGTTGGGGCGAAATATTAAATTTGTGCTGAATGCACATAAGCTGCTTATATGTTTGTTGGCTGAACTTGCAGTTTATATTAACCTGATGCTATGGACTTGCATCCTCACTCCAATTCTTGTGAACCTTGCAATTCTCCAGCCCAAAATGGCGTACAATGTTCAGTTAAAAAATTGTAGCTCTGGCCAAGCTATGTTCTCAATATTCACATTTCCACCCAATGAGACTGTCATATGCTCAAGCACATCACGTGAATAATCAACAACCATAGTACAATTACTCTGTAACCCATGCTATCAAGTGCCCAGGTACAAGAAAACTCCGCAATCTGTAATAAATGAGAAATAAAACATATGGGTCCCTTGTAATTGCCGCAGAAAAAAAGAGGAAAGTACATAATCTGATAACTTAATCTACACTTCTGTTTGTAATGCAAGTTTTGAAACGAACATTCAGTGAACTACTCATCCTGTGACTGCAACATTGTAGAATTCTCCCAGCAAAGCTGTATCAGAAGCTAATCACCAACTGCACCCACGGCCGTAAGATCATCACAGGCCGGAACGAGGAAACGCGCGGGGAAGACCCAGGTTGACTCCAATTTCAGGTACCGTCTTCCAGTGTTGAAGAACTGCAAACATGTCGAACAGTAATAACATTTTTTCCATAGTTGGACTGCAGCCCAAGGTTTTTCAGACTGATAACTTGGGAAGTATACGTGGTTGCTCCTTCCTCCCCATCCCTCCGGGTTCATGCACGGCAACGCCTCGCACCGCTCGTCAACGCTGATAAAGATGGCCCAGTTATCTAACTTGTTCACCTTCACCCACCTTGCCTTCTTGGTCAGGGTGTCCAATGACTCAAGCTTGAAGGCCATGAACTAGAAGGCCTGCCAGCGCATCCCTCTTCCCGCCTCCACAAGTTTGATCAAGAGAAGCGCATCACCACACACCACTATCCATGCCTTGTCATTTGCCGAATAGAGATCTTCGGTTATATCTTTTTCAAACACAACTTTAAACTTCTGAATAATGAGACTGGGTGACAAGTGAATGATGTAGAACCACCTGAAAGACCCTAGGGCATATGTCTTGCCCTTGAAGGCCACATTTTGTTCAATCGAAAACGACCAACTTTAGAACCGTGTTTTGTCCAAGAGTCGCTCCCGATGCGCCACAGGAACAGATAGGCTCCAGCACCGACAAGGAGATGCGAGTCAGCAGATGCAACAGGGGCAGTTAATGTGACATAGCTGATGCAAGTGAAGCCAACTGATCAGAGGGAAGGAGGGCCAACCTTAGCGCCACTGAATGGATTAACAATATGGAACCCAATGTTGTCGTAGAAGAGGAGCTGACCGTAGGAGCAGCGCAGAAAGGTCATGCTTCTGAGGTCACTCAAGGAAAGAAAACTGCGAGAGGATGAGGTGGCAGCAGGGTCAGCCAATCTCCATGTCCATTTGTGGAATAAGGTCCAACAGTTATGCGAGAGAGTTTGTCCACCATCGGTACGGAGATTGGGGTGGAGGAGCAGAGGCTGGACAGAGGACCTGTGTGCTGAGAGGAGATCACACCAATGGCGACAAGTGGTACCGAAGGCGAGGAGGTCGCGGAACGAGTGTAGTAAAGCGACAACAGGTTGGAGCAGGTCGTCCGGGAGCTCTGCCCATCCTTGCGGCCGAGATGAAGCAAAGAGTGAGGAGACAGAAGCAGAACATGTCCTGTTGGCCATTACTTGCACAATGGCGCTCTCCCTGTTCGACACAAAACTCAAGAAAAAGGTTAGGCATGTGAAACAAGGTATATGACTATATAAAAAAGAACATGAGTTAGCAAGATGAGCTACCAAGATTCTAAAAAACATGACTGGTGCATGTCGTTACTCGTTAGGACATCAACCCGACACTACTTTACCATCATACACTGAACTGAACAGAGGTACTAATCGCATTGAGTTGTCACTCCCGAGAAGCTCAGAATAAGATCAACAATGATGAAGGCACTGGATATAAATTATGGGGAAGTTAGATAGACAGGTTGTTGAAGTTTCATATAGATCTTTGTTCATACAGATTACACACCACGATCGCCTAGTATTTCTCAAACTAATACTGTATCTGGCGAGTGTTGATACTGACTGATTTTCCTAGCAAATTGACAATTACTGACGGACACCCTCTATTACTATCTGCAATGTTGGAGATCTAAAGCAGGGAAAGTCTCAATCTGGATTGCTTTTCTTCTTCAAGAATAAGAAGAAAGAATCCATCTATGCCTTAATCTTGCAGATGCAGGCGGATCTGATGCAACATCGCAGGTGAAGAGAAACGGGATGGGACGCAGAAAGAAGGAGGCGTACAGGACGAGGTAAGGGTTGGGGGTATTACGTGAGCGACGAGGACGAGGAAGCAGCGGCCGCCGACTGCGCGTCGATCTCCCGCGGCTGCGCCGCCGATTCTTCCAGCTGTCGGATGAGCAGCGCAGCCTTCAGAGCTCTCGGATAACGCCGGCCCGGCCTAGTCCAGGGATAATGGGCCGAACATGGGTAAGAGATTCCTACCTGCTCTACGTGGCTGTGTGTTTTAAGGCCAACTGCAACAGACATCCGCTTTGTTCGGAGTCTTGTCCGTTTAAGGCCAACTGCAACTACGTGGCTTTGTTTTGTCATCTTATCCGACGACCCGTCGCATTTGGTAAAAACGTCCAGATTTAAACTAAAATTAGAAAAAAGATAAAAGGTAATTTAAACAATAACTATATATTACATCAATGTCCAAAAGTCATGCATCAAACTTAAACTTAAAATTATTGAAAAAAGAACAAGCCTTCCCCGCCGTCTTCACCTCCATGGCGTCACCACCGTCTTGGCTGCCATCTTCCTCATCCGCGCTGAGGTCAACGAAGGAAGGCGGCTGCCACAGGTGCCCTGGTGGCACCTATGGCGGCTGCATTGCAGGGGCGCGGAGGCGGTGGCACGTGGGGCCAGATCATGTGTCGGTGCCAACCAACACGGCCGACGCAGACACCAACTCTGGCGTGCACGACAAGGTCGAAGTCCACGACCATGACTGGCCCACCACCGTCGAGTTCCACTTGGGTTCCGCGTCGTCTGCCTCCTCCAGCTCGGGGATGACGACATCCCCGACGGCCGAAAGCACGATCTGCACCTCCAGGCCATCCCACTAGGCGTTCTCAAACTTCATCGCTGAGTCCGTCATGACCCTCCTCACCAGCTCCTCCTCCTCGACCATCATGGGCTGATGTGGATCTAGTGGTGGGGGGGTGGCGAGGGCGCACGTCCGCTCAGTCGTGCCCTAAAGCGCGGACGGGGAGGGCTTGGAGGACACGGTGCCCCAGAATGTGACTGCGCTAGGCTAGGATGGCCGACAAAAAAGGTCTGCTGGCACACGTCGTGCTCATCCCAGAACCAAGTGGCCCAAATTGGGGACATGCAGGTGTACCTGGGATCATTGATGAGATTTGGTGGCAACAAGGCACGGCGGTGGTTGATCTCGAGGAGCCGCATGCAACAGGATACCAGAATGGCCGACACTAGCACCAGATCTGGGCTCATGTGCCAGCCGGTCGGCAGGTGGGCATCCTACCACGACAACAGGATGGAGGTATCCCAGTAGCGCTGGCACACCTCTACCTTCACATATGGGTGGATCCGTGTCCCGGCGGCGCGTCGAGCGATGTTGAAGCCAACGGCGGCGCGTGGGCCTGAAGAAGATGATGCCTTAGTGTCGTGCTTCCCCGGCTTGGCCATGGTCGCCCGACGGCGTGGTCTAGGGTTGGTCGGGGTTCAAGGGGGGCAAGACGAGTGTGAAAGCGGGAAGATGCCGTGGGGACGAGGATGTGGACGACCGGTCCACGACTTCATCATTAAAAAAGACGCTTGGGTGGCGGTTCACTGGCTGATAGGTGGGCATGTCCCACGCGTGCGGTGTAAATGTAGGTGGTGGGAAGTGGTTGGGGGGCCGGCATGCAAGACTGGGCGGACGACGAGAAGTTGTGTGTGTGTCCGTCCATTGTCCGATTTGACGCAAATCCAGCCCATATTTGATCTGGGTTTGGGTCAAGACGGACACAATGTGGACAAGATTTGGTCTTGTTCCGGTGCGTTGGGCCATCCCATTTGTCTGTTTCAACCTAAACGGACAGAGCCAGACCAAATGGGGTCGCCTGTTGGAGTTGGCCTACGGGGTGTTCGGCTTGGATTCCGAGGTTGTTCCGCTATGAGAAGATGTAGGAGACTCGTGATAAGTTTGATGGGTTCATGAAGGAAGCTTGGTGGGTGCCGGAAGTGCAGAAGAACTTGGAGGAAATTTCATAAGAGAAAGATGGAGAGAAGGGAGAGAGAGGTGGAGGGGGAGAAGACATAACGAGGTAGGGCTTGGGGGATATTACGTTGGCGAGGACGAGTCTGCAGCGGCTGATGACATTGAGGACGAAGGATGTGCATGATCTCTCGTGGCTGCGCCTCAATGCACGCCGCTGTTTCTTCCATCTCTCCGACGAGTACCATAGACGTAAACGACAATTCCTAAATGGCGCCTTAAGCGCCTGTTCCTTCTATTTCCGCAATGGGCGCACACCTTCTCCTCCGCGTGGGCCGGCCATCTTCATTCTTTTTCTGTTTTAAAAGAACAAAAACTGCTCGCGAGGGCTTGGTTCGGACCGCCGATCTTGCTTCCATGTACACGCTCCACTAACCACATGTACACGCTCCACTAACCACCTGGCTGCCTCACCTTTTTGTATTAACTTAGAGCTTTTTCCTTCTTTTCTTCTTTCTTTTCTTTCTTTTCTTATTTCTTGGAATGGTCATGTTCGGGTTTTTTCTTGGAATGGTTTTGTTCATGTTTCCCCTTTTTCCTTTCTTCTTTTCTTTTTCCTAAATGCGCAATTTCTTTTTCAAATTTGTGAACCTTTTTAAAATTCATGAACTTTTTTCCAAAAATGATCATTTTTTTCAAATTTATGAACGTTTTTTTTAAAATTGATGAATTTTTTTACAAATTTGCTAATTTCGTTTCAAAATCAATGAACTTTCTTTTGAAATTGATTTTTTTCAAAATCGATGAACTTTTTTTTTCCAAAATTGATGTAATTTTCTCAATTTTGTGAACTTTGTTTTCAAATTTGATGAACTTTTTTCGAAATACGTGAATTTCTTTTAAGTCTGTGAAATTTAATTAATGAGCATTTTTCAATTCATGATTTTTTTTCAATTCTTTCTGAATTTTTGTTAATTTTTTCAAAAGTTAATGGTTGACCGGCCAACTGGTCAATTGTCGATTGGTCAACCGTGATCGAGCGAATGAGGCGTCGTGGGCGAGCAAACAAGGCGACCTGGGCCAGCCCAGTTTGCGGGCACGTGGGCGCTAGGTCCCCTAGCTGGCGCTTAAGGTGCCGCCTAGCAGGTCCCGCCGTAAACCAATTTTTTTTTCCAACCTCAATATTTCCTTCTTCGGGTTATAACACGGCCCGGCCCAGCCCAGGGATGATAGACTAGGCCATTCTTATTTTAGCTTTGGGCAACAGGTTCTCCTACGAAAAAATCAAGCTGAAAATAGCTATTTGAAATCGGCCATTTTCAGTGAAGTTGAATATGCATTCGGACCATTTTCAGTGCAATTGCCTGATGCACTTCCAAGTGTACTTCAGTGTGAATTAGTTTTACCAATGAAGTTATTTCATAGGTGATTCGAAGCCAAATGAAACTGAGACAATCATACATGAGGATGTCACGATGGACACTTGCATATTACGCAACCCCTATAAACAACTTGACATATTGCGTTAAAAAACAAAACAGAAAACTTGACAATGGCAAAGTGCGAGCCCAATTTTGTTCGCCTAAACTTAGAATGAATACAGGCTCCTGAGGGATCGCATGATGTGCCCCATTTGGTCCATTTATGTGTTAGCCCGTGTAAGTTGGTCTCTGATTTCATATGTTTGGTGCCTAGGACATGGGATGTCCAAACTCAGTAGCATATCTTATCCATGAATATAGAAGCGGTGCGGCAAATTCCAATAAGTCATATTCCACAAGGCGACTCTTGGGCATGTCAGTATGAGAAGACTGAGTGTTTGACTATCCGTTCAACATGTCGTATTGTTGTCGAAATAAAGCTAAGATGAGAGGGGTGGCTTCAGGGAGCAATGGAAGCATTAAATCTTGAGAAGTAAGAAATTAGCAGGAAGAGACTCCGGAAGGTAAAGATACCTCCATACCTTGCATTTTTTGCATGACGTTTGGCTCGCTACCGATTGGCGAGGAAAGAGTCTGCAAGCACATACCCCCTTCAGTTGTGTGCCTGATCCACAATGAGTGACATGCTCTTCTCGATTGCAATTTGGCAAGTGTGTGGGTGCTTCGTGAGGGTGATATCACTCTTCCTCTATTTGGCGATGAAACTCCGAATGCTAAGTGGTTGTTCTTTGAATTATGTAATTTCCTACACAATGAACTCTTTCTGGAAGTGTTGGTGACTCCATGGGCTATTTGGTAGGCACGACATTGAGCAATTCATGAGAAGTAATTCCAAAGTCCATTGTCTACAAACTTGTTTATTAGCAGGTAATTTTTTTAGGGTACAACGATTGTTTTTATTGCCCAATGAGGTTCATAGGAATTGTTACATGTCATGAGGCTCCAAGAGCCAAACATGTCTTCCAATATCTAAAGACATGAGAAAATTTAGCTGGATTATCTACTTAAAAATTCCTCCTCCTGCTTTCATGAATGAAACTACAACCTTTTTATTAGCGGGTATTTTGAGCACCAATTCCAAACTCGATTTATTTCACCTTTTTAGGGCAGTTGATAAGCTTTATTGATCAAAGATTTTTACGGGAACTATTACATGATAGGGGTATCAAGTCCCAGATGGCGCCCGACATCCAAAGATAGAGCAAACTTAGCTAAGTTTTGAGTTTCAAAATTACAACTTATTTTCTCAAAGCAAACTCATAAGAAATAAAGGATCAAGACAATGTTTGAATCTCTCTAATGATGGACCTATACCTTCCCAGTGTGCCTTCAGAAATATCTTGTACCACATTCTTGCAATCATAAGTTATATAAATATCAAGTAATACAAGTCTCACGCTAGTGCAAGAGCTTCCATGCATGCCAAAAATCCCCAGCATGGTCGGGTCTGAGACACCTCTGAAAACAATTACTGATGTGCCTAGGTAATTTCATCCACTATCATGTCATATGGAGCCAAAAAAACCTTGCTTGCTCGACCAAGCTATAGTAGCGTCAACATTAATCTTTACTTTCGATCGGAGGGGGGGGAGGTAGGGATTGGCACCCGCATGGTTTGGGTATGGGTGGAGCCACCCCATACCCTTACCCTTCATCCCGAACCTTACCCATCACCCGTACCCATACCCGTTGACGGGTACAATTTTTTCCCATACCCGTCACTCATCAGGGTAAATGGGTACCCGCGGGTAAAATTACGCAGATTTGCAACACATCAATTTGAGCATTACATGGTCATAAACAACAACTTGTAATAATAATTTACAAACAACAACGCATCATGACAGCAACGCATACTCGTTCCTGGGCTAGCTATTGTGGTGCGGCGGCCTAGCATGAATGCATGATGAGGTCCTTTTAGACCCGTGGGATTTATGTACATATAATATGTTTAATATGTGGATAAATAATACATAAGGACTATTTCTCAGATTATATGCGGGTACATGGGTACATGGGTATGGGTTATACTAAACCATACCCGTACCCACTATACCCGATGGGTATGAAGTTTGCCTATTTATGTAACCATAGGTATTTTTTTGACCCATACCCTTGCCCTAATAGGGTTTTTACCCTCAGGATACGCGGGTAATGGGTACCCATTGCCATCCCCGGGGAGGTAGCCTCGTCCCCACCCTTTCTGAGTTGTTCACCGGTTGAGGTCTTGCACTGGTTCAACTCAGCAATACATTCAACTCTAATAAGTACGAGTTAAGGAATCCATTAGTCGAGTAAAGGATGTTCTCATGAATTATTTTCCTCCTTGCATACCAAATCACTCATAACGTGAATCGACTTATCTTACTAAGCACCTCCTTAAGCGCACATTGCATTGTACAAGGCCTAATGGGCTTGTACCAATGACCTAACATGCTAGGCATAGGCTCACTCGCATCAGGAATCATGGACTCGTGGACAACGACCATCTAATCACTTGGTTAACTCCTTTTTCTTGTGCACACTACTGCGCCATCGTCGCTCTTTGCAACCCCTATGCGGCTAGGGCACACGATTGTTCACTTTAGCTATCTCTGTTGTAGCTCTTTTCACGTCCAGAATTCCAGCTGTCGGCAATCTTCCTCTTAACTTGCAATTAAGAGAGAAAAGGCATTAGAATTGCATCAAAAGGTGAAATATAGCTCTAAAACATTAGAAATAGTAGTTGGAAAACATGATATAAAATGGACGTATTAGAGACCCCAAAGCTTTCCCGAAGCTTTACACAACAATGATTGAGCTTTGCGACACTGATGTTTACTACGCAACTTTATTCTTGTAGACTCGTGTTGGGCCACCAAGCGCAGAGTTTTGTAGGACAGTAGCAATTTTCCCTCAAGTGGATGACCTAAGGTTTATCAATCCGTGGGAGGTGTAGGATGAAGATGGTCTCTCTCAAACAACCCTGCAACCAAATAATAAAAAGTCTCTTGTGTCCCCAACACACCCAATACAATGGTAAGTTGTATAGGTGCACTAGTTCGGTGAAGAGATGGTGATACAAGTGTAATATAGATGATAGATATTGAATTTTGTAATCTGAAATTATAAAAACAGCTAGGTAGCAAATAGTAAACGGGCACAAAAATGGTATTGCAATGCTTAGAAACAAGGCCTAGGGTCCGTACTTTCACTAGTGTGATCTCCCAACAATGTTGACATAGTTGAATCATATGTAAATCCCTCAAGTGCGGCGTAGAGTTCACTCCAAAATTACTTGTTATATAGAAATTATTGTCGGGCACGAAACCACCACAAAGCTATTCTTTAGAATAACACCTTAAGATGCAAATCAACCAAAGCCCTAATGTCACCTAGATATCCCAATGTCACCGTGAATATCCGTGGGTTTGATTATATGATAAGCATCACACAATTTCAGATTTATCTATTTTATTCCCAAGGAGTGCCCCAAAGTATCTATCGGAAAGTCAAGATGAGAACGCGTGCCAACCCCTATGCATAGGCCCTAAAGTCACGGAACCCGCAAGTTGATCACAATAATACACATCAAGTAACTCAATTGGATAACCCAATGTCACTACAGATATCCTCATGCAAAACACGTATTAAGTGCTCTCGAATCCTTAAAGACTCAATCCGATAAGACAACTTCAAAGGGAAAACTCAATACAAGATAGAGAGGGGAAACACCCCATATGATTCATCTATGTCAACAAATCCCGCGTTACATCAAGATCGTTCCATCTCAAGAACACGAGAGAGAGAGAGATACAACACATAGCTACTGTTACATACCCTCAGCCCCGAGGGAGAACTACTCCCTCCTCATCGTGGTGGCTGCCGGGATGATGAAGATGGCCACCGGAGATGATTCCTCCCTCCGGCAGGGTGCCGGAACGGGGTCTAGATTGGTTTTCGGTGGCTACAGAGCCTTGCGGCAGCAGAACTTCTGATCTAGGGCAACCCCGAAGGGTTTCGGAATATTTTGGAATTTATAGTGCAAAGAGGGGGTGCGGGAGGCCACCGAGGTGGGCACAACCCAGGGCGTGCCAGGGGGCCTGGCGCGCCCTGGTGGGTTGTGCCCCCCTCGAGGCACCCCCAGGTGCAACTCTGGCCCATTGGGTTCCTTCTGGTCCATAAAAAATCTCCGTGGAGTTTCCTTGCATTTGGACTCCATTTGGTATTGATTTCCTGCGATGTAAAAACAAGCAAAAAACAGTAACTGGCACTAGGCACTGGGTCAATAGGTTAGTCCCAAAAAATGATATGAAGTTTCTATAAAATGATTGTAAAACATCCAAGAATGATAATATAACAGCATGAATACTTCATAAATTATAGATACGTTGGAGACGTATCAGACACCACCAATCATCTAGGACACCCAAAATACCCAAAAGGTACTGGTAAGCTTCTCGACTTTCACTTCCATGTATCACCGTGGAGAACTCAAACCGATGCAACTAATGCAATGGCAAGAACACACTAAGTGCTCAAGTCCCACATCTCTCAAATCCCACAAAGTAACGAAAGCTATGGAGGAATATGTGCGGAAGAACAAGGAGAACACAAAAGATTCCCAAGATTTAGATCCAAAGGGTTCCCCTCAGACGTGAGATGGATTGGTGGAAATGTAGATATAGAATCTAGATATCCTCTCTCTTTTCCCTCAAAATGATGCAAGAACCATGGGAGGGATAGAGATAAAGCAAAGCTTTTGGAGGTCAATAATGGAGGACAAAGCTTGCTCAAAGTTGCTAGGAGAAATGGGGAAGAAGACCCCCTTTTATAGTGGGGGCAAGAATATAACCGTTATGCACTGGTCATGCTCAAGCGGTACTACCACTAAGAGCGGCAGTTTCACTGAGGCTCATCAAGTACCACAGTGGTACTCACATTCTAGTTCTGCTGGAGCGGTCCCACCGGCTACAGCAAGCGGTACTGCCGCTAATTGTCAATAGGCTAACAGACAAACCAGCAGTAGTTCAAGCGGCGCTAGAGCGGAAGAACCGCATACTACCGTTGGAAGCAGTGGTACTACCGCGAATTGCCAAAGGGCATACAAAAGACTCAACACAACCAGAGGTAGCCACGGCACCAACCAGCGGAAGTACTGCATAAGTGGTACTACCACCAGTAGCAAGCGGTACTACCGCGAAATGTCGAGGGGCAATAGAAGACTCAGCCCAAGCGGAACGCTTGCCCTCTACCAAAATACCAAAGCACAACAGTTGAATGCATGTAATTAAGACCAAAATAGGCATACCTTCGGCAAATGAAATTTGATTTTGATGAACTCAAGCTTGATAGAAAGCTAACAACAAGAGTTTTCAAATCACAATAGAGGTGTGAAATCTACATGAGTGAAGAACTGGCAAAAACTCCTACATCGAAAACACAATAGATGCTGCATATGAAATCTGTTTTCGATGAACTTGAACTTGTCACGAAGATGACCACAAGCTCCAAAACTCACATAGAGAAAAGCCAAACAAGAACCAAGAAATATAATGCCAATGATGCAATGGTTTGAGCTCTCTATGAATGATACGATCAAGCTACTAACTTGAGAGCCCCCCTTGATAGTACGTCAATCAGTCCTTCAACCCGGTCTCCCAACTAACACCATGAGATCGGTAAAATAGAAAACCCACTAGTGCAGAACCGGGCAATAGCACCGGTTCATAAGGCCCTTTAGTGCCGGTTCCATAACCGGCACTAAAGTGTGGGCACTAAAGGCCCCCCCCTTTAGTACCGGTTCAGCACGAACCGGTGCTAAAGGGCAACCACGTGGCACGAGCCAGCTCCGGGGGCCGGGAGCCCTTTAGTACCGGTTGATAACACCAACCGATACTAAAATGTTTGGGGGGTTTTGGTTTTATGATTTCTTTTTCATTTAATTTTGTGTTTTCCATTTTAATTCTTTTTTGTTTGCTGGTATTTTACGATACTACACATTGTACACGTTATGCATATATATGGTAGTAGAACTAATCATATATATAGATCATCAATGTCTCACAAACCACCATATTAATTCACACATACACACATGTATAGCTATATACAATTTCTCCTACATATGCATGTTGCCTTCGGAGCCAGTTGCATTAGCCTAATTGGTGCCTTCGGAGCACGATGACAAATTGGAAGTGGTTCATGACCTGGTCGATGGGGGCGGTAGCGGGTAATAGTATTCTCCCTTCGGATTTATGACCTGGTCGAGCAAAAATCCCACTATTTCCTCTTGAAGTGCTTGTACGCGCTCTGTTTCTAGGAGCTTGTCCCGCACCTCTGTGAACTGTTAAGAAGGAGATCAATATGCATGTGTATTAGTTGTGTGACTAGATATGGATAATGGTGTACAAATTGTGAATAGTGTTCTGACAAGCGTACCCATTCCTGTCTTTGAGATCTGCTCCTTTCGGACGCCATCATACGAATGTTCTCGCAAACGCAGAATGCACACAGATCAGTCCCCTGCGCCTGCTTTAGGGACTTTACGAGAATGGAATTTAATTTGATCAGATAATAATTAATCAAGCATGATAATATTAAAGAGATGGCAGCTAGCTAGCACTACTTAATAACTTACTTGGGTCGAAACCATCTCAGCTGTCGTTTCCATTCGCCTTCCGTTTTGCTGATGAACCTTGCCCAAGCCCTGCCCACCGACAAAGAAAATGAATAAAGGGGTTATTAAATAGTTCATATCATGAAATGATGAACTAAATAGGCCGATATATATAGTTAATAATGATTGAAATTACCTGTTGACTATCCCAAACAAGATGTTATAGTCACTATTTTCTTTGAGTAGTGAGTCCAGTATTTCAACTGTTCCTTCGTCAACTTTAATGATACACAAGATCCAGTGATATCTGCATGCACACACGTTTGCATGTCTTAATTAAGCGGGCATATGTAATCAAAAACATGTAGCTAGCTAGCTAGTAGGCAAAAACAGAGAATTTGTAGTACAAGAAAGTATGACTCACTGGAAGTTGTAAGGAAGTAGTATATCTTCATTGTATTTGAGGCACTTCAAGAACTCGAACATGCTGTCCTCTACCTGCTTTTCATAATGCTTGCTTATTTTCCATGTGTATTCATTAACGGTGTTTGGGTCAATGAACCCAATGCCATAGCGTCCACCTTTTCTCATTTCATACATCTTCATCCTGCATAATACCACAGAAAAGAATATAGTGAGGATAATTACAGGTAATGATTGATCAAAAGGATCACTACAACTAGCTTGAGACTTAAATTACAGAAAGAAATCACTTACAGACAATAGCAACTGACAATAGATTTGTCGAGTGCGTCTTGATTGTATAACTGAAACAGTTCAGAATACTCAACAGTCACAGGTTTCTCATGGTAGTAATGATCCTTCTTGACAAACACCATGAGGGACTCTCGATCGGATCTCTTGGTAATGTCCATGTACCATTGATGCAATTCATACATTCTCGTTGGGAGCTTCTTGACATCTTCTGGCTTGACCAAAGGTTGGCCCCGGACATATTTCCGTTTTATTTCCTCCTCTGTAATCACAGGCATGTCCTCGATCTCGAGGAGTTGTCCAACAGTGATGTTGAGAGTTTTAGCCTGCATTATATGCTCCTGGGTTATTACCACATCGCCCACCTAGGGAACGTAAACTATTTGCCCACAATAATATTGGCCGCGCGTACTGTCACGTGTTGTTGGCGGCACAACAAGCGGGGGGATCGATTGCGCCCACTGTTCTCCCAGCTGGGCAACGGTTTTCCCGCATTTTTTGACAGCTGCTTGTTGTTTGCTCGAGCTCGAGCTCGCCTCCTTCTGTAGACGTTGTCGATGTAACTTCCTGATGTGGCGCTCATAGTCTGTGTCAACAGGCTTAGGAGCTGGTGGTTCAGCCATACGAATGAAGTGGTCAATAACTTCCACATGCACTTTCTCCCTTGGCGGCGGTGGCGGTTTCGGTCCAAAATGGGCGTCGAGTTCTGCCCGCACTATGGCATTGGCTTGCTCTTGGGTCCTGTCGTAAGCCCTCTCAGGAAGAGGAGTACTGAGGTTTGGACCATATTTATATCGCTTGCCTGCCCCTGTACTTCCTGTACTATGACCTCGACTCATACCGCTACGCACCATAGCTGCGGGGTGTCTCTTCTGCGATTGCTGAGGCGGTGGAGACGGCTGACGGGGCTGAGTTGGACGAGGTGGAGTGGCCTGAAGCTGTGCCGGACTTGGAGGAGGAGTGGCCTGAGGTTGTGCCGGACTTGGAGGAGGAGTGGACGTCTGACGCTGTGTCGGACTTGGGGGAGGAGTGGCCTGACACTTTGCGGGACTTGGAGGAGGAGGAGTGGCCTCACGCGTTGGTGGACTTGGAGGAGCAGGAGTCTGCTGAATCGGTGGCGGACTTCGACGAGGAGTCGGGTGACGCGGTGTCGGTGGCCTTCGAAAGATGATGCAATCCTTTCTCCATAGGATGATACGATGTTTGGCCTCTCCGAGTGTGTGCTCCTCGTCACCTCCAGGAATGTCAAGCTCTAGCCCCGAATATTGGTCCACCACCTCATCAACCACGACACGAGCATAGCCTGTTGTAATCGGGTTGCAATGGAAGGTTGCATCGGGGGAATTTGTATAAGCAACGGCGTCCGCCACCTTCATGGATATGTTCTTCATTTTGAAGTGTAGCTTGCAGTTAGTGTTCTCCATGATGTCATCCACGGGGTATCTATCCAGCATTGCATCAAACGGGGCGGAACCCACGCTGCTTCTCGGCATGGATGGGGCGGTGGTATCCAATGCTAGATCATCCGCTAGCTGTTGCAGCTGCTGAGACCCCCTTTGCTGGCTAAGTGAGTCGATCTGCTCCTGCTGCCGCTGGAATTTGTCTGCCAAGTCCGCGTGCTTTGATTCTAGGCCTTGAAGGCGTTCATAGTCCAGCTTCCTCTTCTCCTCCTCCATCTTCCTCTGCTTCTCCTCCGCAATCTTCCTTCTCGCACGGGTTCTGTAGTCGGCGTTCCAGTCCGAAAACCCCTCATACCACGGAATAGCGCCCTTGCCTCGTGTTCTTCCCGGGTGTTCAGGATTTCCCAGGGCCCGCGTAAGCTCGTCGTTCTCTCTGTTCGGATGGAACACCCCCGTTCGAGCCTCTTCTATTGCAACAAGTATGTTATCGTCGGCTCCGTTCAGACATGCCTTCGTTGAAACTTTGCCTGTCTTCGGGTCCAACTCCCCCCCATGCGCATAGAACCAACTCCTGCACCTGGGGGCCAGCTCTTAGTAACCGGAGTGACACCTGCATCCTCCATCTCTTTCTCAGACTTATCCCACTTAGGCATTGCCACCGCGTAGCCACCTGGCCCCAGCTTATGGAACTTATCCTTTTTTTCGGCATTCTTCTTGTTTATTCTCGACAGTTCCTTAGCTAATTCTGAATCCTTGAATTTCATGAAATCGTCCCAATGAGCACTTTGATTCTCTAGTGTCCCCTCGAATACTGGAGTCTTCCTTCCTCCCTTGACGTACTTCTCCCATTCACATCTCTTGTGGTTCTTGAATGCAACCGTCATCTTCCTAAGAGCAGCGTCCTTGACTTTCTGCACATCTGCTTCTGTGAAATGATCTGGTAGGGTGAAATATTCCATGAGAGTATCCCAAAGCAGACTTTTTTGTCTGTCGTCGACAAAAGTAACATTTGGACGTGGCTTTGCTGGCTCTCTCCATTCTTGAAGGGAGATCGGGAGTTGGTCCTTCACAAGAACTCCGCACTGACGAACGAACTTGTCCGCAATCTTCTTAGGCGCTAATGGTTCGCCATTATGTTTGAATGCCTCGATATTGTACTTTACGCCCTCCTTCAACTTTTTGTTCGGGCCTTGTTTCGTCCTTTTGCCTGAAGATTTGCTCGATCCGGATGGCTGAAAGAAGAAAGATCGATTCGTTAATATATCTTCAACTCATTTAAAACATGTGATGATCACCAGATTCCTGCTTATATAAATATATATACCTCGCCGGTGTTTGTTGTTTCAGGATCAACATGTTCTTCGTCATCGTCATAATCGTAGTTCATGACTTCATCAATTCGGTCGTTGCGATCGAATATCATATCACCCTCTCCGGTGTTGTTTAGAAATTCGGAGCCGTCATAATCTTCTTCATTCTGATCATCATCTGGCCCGCGTATCATATCGAACATGGTCTGTTCTCTCTCTCTGTCGGTATTGTCCACCATAGCTTTTATTTAACTATGCCAAAAGAAATATAAAACAATTTAGTATTCAAATTACATCGTCTCGAATAATAGATATAATCTCGAATACATCGTCTCGAATAATAGATATAATCTCGAATACATCGTCTCGAATAATAGATTTAATCTCGAATACATCGTCTCGAATAATATATAATATTGAATAGTACATCACTGGCTAGGTAGCTAATTAAAGATCGAATACTACAGAAGAATCTAGGACACTCGCGGTTCCTGCGGCGCGGGCGGTGGACACCCAAAGAGAAGGAACCCTCACAGGATCATAGCTGAAGTGAGATCCCTGAAGAAACTGCCAGGTATTGGAGAACCTGCCGCCCTCTAACGCAACCATGTAGCGATGGACGTGCTCGTCCTCCTCCCTGGCACGGCGACGTACCACCTCCGGCGGGGCCGGCTCCCTCCGCACCGAAACTGGCCCACGCGAATGCCACCAAACGAGATCAGAGTCGACGACAGGACCCGGGGCCGGGTTCCTCATCAAGCGGCGCGCCCCTCCAGGCAGCACCTCCTAGTGCCAGCCCGGCGGAGCCCAGTCCCGGACATGGGTCAGCCGGACGTCGTCGCGGACGTGTCGACGGCGAGGATGCGGGCCGGGCATCGTCGACAACAAATACTATATGCCGCAAAAGTAAAGTAACATTTTTTAAATGATGGATTGTGATTTCATTTATCTAATTCATCTAGCTAGCTAAAACTAACATTTCCAAAATTTCTAACATTTCTATATAACTAACATTCTATAACATTTGACATTATATATATTATAACTAACATTTCTATATACTATTTGACATTAATCTAATCTAATTAATTAATTCATCTAAAACTTTGTATGAAAAACAGAAAAAACTAAAAGCTAAAAACAGAAAAATTGTGTGTGTGTGCGCGTGTAGTGTGTGTGTGTAGTGTGTGTGTCTGTGTGTGCATGTAGTGTGTGTGTGCGCGCGTGCGTGTGTGTGCGCTACAGTCGGCGCCGGCGCGCGGTGTGGCTTTGATCGATTGGAGGGAGGAGAGGGGCCGGGGGAGGGGCTCATAGCGCGCGCGGGCAAGGTCGAGGCGACGGCGACGGCGACGGCGACGGCGAGGCCGGCGAGGTCGACGATCCAAAGGCGACGGCGACGGCGAAGCGAGGGGACGGCGACGGGCCGGTGCGGCGACCGGGACAGGCCGGCGACGGGAGCGCCGCGGAGTCGACGGGGACGACGCGACGAGGACGGGGGCGTCGCGGAGTCGACGTGGACGGCGCGACAGGGGCGGCGACGGCGCGGGACGGGGCGGCGGCAGAGAGAAGTGGGAGATGAGAAACTGAAATTTTTCGAAGTGTTTCTTATATAGGGGACACCTTTAGTACCGGTTGGAGCCACCAACCGGTACTAAAGGCCTGTTTTGGCCAGGCCAAGCAGCGGGAAGCGACCCCCTTTAGTACCGGTTGGTGGCTCCAACCGGTACTTAAGGCCCCCCCTTTAGTACCGGTTAGTGCCACGAACCGGTACTAAAGGGGGGTGCGCTGCCAGGCGAGGGGCGCAAAGTTTAGTCCCACCTCGCCTAGCGAAGGGCAGCCGCACTGGTTTATAAACCCAGCCGCGGCTGCTCCTTCGAGCTCCTCTCAAATGCAGGCCTTCTGGGCCTACCTGTGCTGTGCTGCCCCGTGGGCCTACTGGGCCTTTGCGGGCCTGCATCCTGGCCCAACAACGGGTTGGGTTTCTAGTCGTATGCAGGCCGCTCTAGCCTAGTAGGCGGTCTTTATTTATTTTTTTGCTTTATTTATTTTTGAGTTGTTTTTTGTGTATTTAGAGTTTCTTTGTGAATATTTTTGCTTTAGGTACAAAAAATTAGTGTGAATCACTAGTTTGTGAATAACTTAACTTTAAAAATCAGTAAAGGCATGAAAGAATTTGTTTGCACATAAAATTTCTTCGCGTTTCAAATGCCAAAACACATAATTAACTACCCTAACTATTACAGAGATTCCCTTCTGAGTGTGAAACACAGAAGAAAGTGATGATAGCTAGTGAAGCCGATCACATCCCAGATCTTTGGGTGTGAAACTTTTTCTTCGCGTGTGTCCCTTTGCACCGTAACCATGGAAAATCTTCATCATTTAACGGGATGCTCGGGTCAATATTCACTGTGAATGGAGCAATTTCATCAAACTTTTCATAATCTTCTGACTTGTCTATCTTGTCATCCACTCCCACGATGTTTCTCTTCCCAGAAAGAACTATGTGCCGCTTTGGCTCATCGTACGATGCATTCGCTTCCTTATCTTTTCTTTTTCTTGGCTTGGTAGACATGTCCTTCACATAGAAAACCTGTGCCACATCATTGGCTAGGACGAATGGTTCGTCTGCATACGCAAGATTGTTGAGATCCACTGTTGTCATTCCGTACTGCGGGTCTTCCGTTACCCCGCCTCGTGTCATATTGACCCATTTGCACCGAAACAAAGGGACCTTCAAACCACGTCGATAGTCAAGTTCCCATATGTCCTGTATATAACCATAATATGTTTCCTTTCCCGTCTTGGTTTCTGCATCAAAGCAGACACCACTATTTTGGTTGGTGCTCTTCTTATCTTGGGCAATCGTGTAAAATGTATTACCATTTATCTCGTACCCTTTGAAAGTCATTATATTCGAAGATGGTAACTGGGACAGCAAGTACAGGTCATCTTCAATAGAGGTATCATGCATGGTACGTGTCTGCAACCAGCTGGCGAAACTCCTGGTTTGTTCACGTGTAATCTAGTCATCAGACCGCTCCGGGTGTTTGGAGCGTAGCAAATTCTTGTGTTCATCCATATACGGAGCCACCAAGGCGGAATTCTGTAGAACTGTGTAGTGTGCTTCAGTGAGAGAATGTCCATCCATACATATTATTTGTTCCCCTCCTAGCATGCCTTTTCCATCCAGTCTGCCCTTATGCCGCGATTCGGGAACACCAATCGGCTTAAGGTCAGGAATAAAGTCAATACAAAACTCAATGACCTCCTCATTTTGACGGCCCTTGGAGATGCTTCCTTCTGGCCTAGCACGGTTATGGACATATTTCTTTAAGACTCCCATGAACCTCTCAAAGGGGAACATATTGTGTAGAAATACAGGACCCAAAACGTTAATCTCTTCGCATAGGTGAACTAGGACGTGCGTCATGATGTTGAAGAAGGATGGTGGGAACACCAACTCGAAACTGACAAGACATTGCACCAAATCATTCTCTAACCTTGGTATGATTTCTGGATCGATTACCTTCTGAGAGATTGCATTGAGAAATGCACATAGCTTCACAATGGCTAATCGAACATTTTCCGATAGAAGCCCCCTCAATGCAACCGGAAGCAGTTGCGTCATAATCACGTGGCAGTCATGAGACTTTAGGTTCTGGAACTTTTTCTCTGCCATGTTTATTATTCCCTTTATATTCGACGAGAATCCAGACGGTACCTTAATACTGAGCAGGCATTCAAAGAAGATTTCCTTCTCTTCTTTGGTAAGAGCGTAGCTTGCATGACCCTGATGTATGCCGTCTTTTCCGTGCATACGTTGCTGGTCCTCCCGTGCCTCAGGTGTATCTTTTGTCTTCCCATACACGCCCAAGAAGCCAAGCAGGGTCACACAAAGATTCTTCGTCACGTGCATCACGTCGATTGCGGAGCGGACCTCTAGGTGTTTCCAATAGGGCAGGTCCCAAAATATAGATTTCTTCTTCCACATGGGTGCGCGTCCATCAGCGTCATTCGGAACAGGTTGTCCACCAGGACCCTTTCCAAAGACCACCTTCAAATCCTTGACCATATCATGTACATCAACACCAGTACGGTGGCGAGGCTTCGTGCGGTGATCCGCCTCACCTTTGAAATGCTTGCCTTTCTTTCTTACGGGATGCCTGCTCGGAAGAAATCGACGATGTCCCGGGTACACATTCTTCTTACAATTAGCCAAATATATACTGTCGGTATCGTCCAAACAGTGCGTGCATGCGCGGTATCCCTTGTTTGTCTGTCCTGAAAGGTTACTGAGAGCAGGCCAATCATTGATGGTCACGAACAGCAACGCCTTTAGGTCAAATTCTTCCCCCATGTGCTCATCCCACGCACGTACACCTGTTCCATTCCACAGTTGTAAGAGTTCTTCAACTAATGGCCTTAGGTACACATCAATGTCGTTGACGGGTTGCTTAGGGCCTTGGATGAGCACTGGCATCATAATGAACTTCTGCTTCATGCACAACCAAGGAGGAAGGTTATACAAACATAGAGTCACAGGCCAGCTACTATGGTTGCTGCTCTGCTCCCCAAAAGGATTAATGCCATCCGCGCTTAGACCAAACCATACGCTCCTTGCGTCATCTGCAAACTCCTTCCCATACTTTCTTTCGATTTTTCTCCACTGCGACCCGTCAGCGGGTACTCTCAACTTTCCGTCTTTCTTACGGTCTTCTCTGTGCCATCGCATCGCCTTGGCATGCTCTTTGTTTTGGAACAAACGTTTCAACCGTGGTATTATAGGAGCATACCACATCACCTTGGCAGGAATCTTCTTCCTGGGGCGCTCGCCCTTGACATCACCAGGGTCATCGCGGCTGATCTTATAGCGCAATGCACCACATACCGGGCAAGCGTTCAAATCCTCGTACTCACCATGGTAGAGGATGCAATCATTAGGGCATGCATGTATCTTCTGCACCTCTAACCCTAGAGGGCAGACATCCTTCTTTGCTTCGTACGTACTCTCGGGCAATTTGTTGTCCTTTGGAAGCATATCCTTTATCATTACCAGCAACTTTCCAAATCCCTTGTCAGATACATCATTCTCTGCCTTCCATTGTAGCAATTCCAGTGTGGTGCCCAGCTTTTTCTTGTCACCTACGCAATTCGGGTACAACAATTTTTTGTGATCCTCTAACATGCGCTGCAACTTCTTCTTCTCCAAATCACTTGCGCAGTTTCTCTGTGCATCGGCAATGGCCCAACCTAGATCATCAACGGGCTCATTTGATGCCTCTTCTTCAGCTTCTTCCCGCATTGCCGACTCAGCTTCTTCCCGCATTACCGGCTCAGCTTCTTCCCCCATTGTTGTATCATCGTATTTAGGGAACCCATGGCCAGGATAGCTGTCGTCGTCCTCTTCTTCTTCATTGTCTTCCATCATAACCCCTCTTTCTCCGTGCTTGGTCCAAACATTATAGTGGGGCATGAAACCGGACTCAAACAGGTGGACGTGAATGGTTCTTGACGTAGAGTAATTGTGACCATTCTTACAGCCAGCACATGGACAAGGCATAAAACCATCCACCCGCTTGTTTGCCTCAGCCGCAAGCAGAAAAGTATGCACGCCCTCAACGAACTGGGGAGAGCATCGGTCATCGTACATCCATTGCCGGCTCATCTTCATTACACAACACCGAATAGACCAAATTAATACAAGTTCATACATAAAGTTCATACAACACTTAAATGCAACAAACAAATAACTCTCTAGCTAAAGCATTTAAATGCAATAACAAATGCGATCAAGATCGCAACTAAGGTAACAATGGATCCAACAGCATAATGATACCAAGCCTCACTATCGATGGCATATTTTCTAATCTTTCTAATCTTCAAGCGCATTTTCTCCATCTTGATCTTGTGATCATCAACGACATCGGCAACATGCAACTCCAATTCCATCTTCTCCCCCTCAATTCTTTTCAATTTTTCTTTCAAGTACTCGTTTTCTCTTTCAACTAAATTTAACCTCTCGACAATAGGGTCGGTTGGAATTTCCGGTTCACATACCTCCTAGAAAAAATTTCTATGTCAACTTGATGGGCATAATTTGTCATAAACACGAAATGCAACTAGTTTTAAAAGAGAATATATATACCACATCCGAATCATAACAAGGACGAGGGCCGACGGGGACGGATATCAAAACCATGGCACTATATGTATAACAAACAACGTATGGGTAAGATAATTATACGAGTAACTATATATCCAAATCACACAAACATCAATTTTTATATAAAATTTCATGAACAAAGAGGCTCACCACAAGGTGGTGCCGGCGACGGGACGGTGCGGGCGATCGACGGTGGTTACGACGGAGATTTAGAAGGCACTAAGTAAACCACACCTACATATGCAAACTAAGTGTTATTTTTGACCTCAAATTGCATATAAATCAAATACTAGCACATATATATATATATATATTTCCTCCCAAATTACTAAACTCACAAATTAATCACTATATAAAGCATTGCAAAGAGCTAATCTAGCAATGAGAGATGAAAGGACAAAGTTGCTAACCTTTGTGATCATTTCAATGGATGGGGGCCTTCAAATCTTGACAAAATTTGGGCAAAATGTGTGATGAGCTCGAGAGGAAGAGGGGAAGAACAGAGAGGAGAGGGGAAAGGGGAAGAACAGAGCGAGCTCGGGTGGACGAAGGGTTTATGTAGGACGACCTTTAGTACCGGTTCGTGCCAAGAACCGGTACTAAAGGGGCTGGAGGGGCCCCAGTCTGACAACATCCTGCCACCACTCTCATTAGTACCGGTTCGTGGCACGAACCGGTGCTAAAGGTTCGCCACAAACCGGTACTAATGAAAGCGGCCCGGCTAGCCGTTGGAACCGGCACTAATGTATACATTAGTGCCGGCTTAAATACAAACCGGCACTAATGTGCTTCACGTTTGACCATTTTTCTACTAGTGACCTATTAAGGTCAAACCTTTGCCTTGCGCATAGTCCACTTGAGCTAGATGATGATGATCTTGTCCTCCTCAAGTTGGACCACCTTTCTGATTGCCCTGGCTCGATGAAGACTAATATATTGCTCCCCTATACTCCACTATGGGTGAGCCTCTCTTTGGCATGTCTTCACAAGTCCATTATCACCAGAATGGGTGGCAAGCTTCAAGCATGTGATCTCTTTGTGATTCTCCACTTGAACTTGCACAACACAACATTGATGACGATCACCACATGATGTCATCCTCCATGGGTTATATGATATCTTCCTCTTGATGTAAGCCCATGGAAAAAAAACTAGCCCCACATAGAAACACCACACAAATAGATCATGGGATACACAAAGCATAATGGGCAATGCTTACCATACCGTGAGATCACTTGATCCCACTCAGTACATCTTCTACGCTTTGTATGTTGATCAACTTGAATCCATTCTTTGTATTTAGTCTTGATCAACCTTGTATCTTATCTTCTCTCTTCATAAAGCTGATGTATTGAAGGCAGCATGAATGTTCACACAATCTTCTTTTTCAAGACATGCTTGCAATAGACTCAACTCTCACATGACCAATCTTTGGATAACTCCATGAATAACACCTTGGTCAACAAATAATATTCTTCTTTCAACCTTGAAACCAACATATAGTCTTCAAGAATTGCCTATGGATAACCTTTCAAGTATAACTCAAAGCAACCATTAGTCCATAGAGATTGTCATCAATTACCAAAACCAAACATTGGGGCACCATGCTCTTTCATCGGTGAGAAGATTAGAACAATTGCATAATGCAATCTCCCGAGGGTATAATTTATTAATTAGATGAGCAATATCATTACAAAAAAGTCACTTTTTATTCAAGGATAAAAACCAACTAAGGCAGAAAAAGTAGATTCATTTCATAAATCTGTTGTTTCCTGCTACTGAAACTGAAATGGAGAATTAGGTGGCCGCCATGTCCTCACAGGTATACTATGGTTTTAATTTAATGACAATAAATCATTGGCATCTATTAATAAAACATTGATTTATCGTGATTTCGAATGAATCTCATATTGAGTTGTTCTTATTTTTCATAGTCTTATGCAATTAAAGTAATTGATGCTTGTCGCTTGAGCGTAAATCTGAACTTGTGCTATCTTTTAGTTTACTTACTGCGCATAGCTCCCGTTTTCTGTTCATTACTAATGGTTGGATCAGAATATGCTAAGAGGGGTGGTATTATAAATTAGGTTTCCTCTTCCTTTACCCGTAAGATACATAACATCTCAAAGAGAAAAGAAAATATTTGATAATAATGAAAATATAAAGCAGCACATAGAAAAAAAATCTTTCATGTTCCAAGACCTACAACACTGAACATGTATATTATTGCCTCGAAGGGGCTTAGTAAATTGTCAAAATGGTAACAATTTTCCAGGTGGTAATGTAACTAGCTTTCATTCCAATATAGAACTAAAATTTAAGCCTAACTAGCTTCTAACTAAGTCCTTCGGATTGCGCCCAAGCATCAACATCTTGCTCGCTGGAAGAAGATTCCTGTTGCGCATCAACACATTCACCATTTCCCACAGAAGAATGTCTACTTAGTACCATCATAGCCCAAGTAAGCATCCATCCCAGGAAATCCATTGTAGGATGGTTTGTCTAAAAGTGCATAACACCATTGCTCGCCTCTAGGATGACAGCAACCCTAGCACCGGTGAGGGCATTGAGGTTAGCAGCGCTCTTGAACAAACTACTACGCCTCTTGAAGAAGGAGCCATCACGCTCTTTGTCATCATGGATGTATGCGACACCTGACCGCCTCTCCCTCCTTGGCATACTAAATGCTATGAAGAAAATGAAACTTACTACTATAAACAGGAGCAACAAGAATCTACAAAATGCTAGAGATTTACCAAAACCATTGGCTAACGACATGTTAGTGAGAGATATGCGGAGATGTGCTCCCCTTATATAGAAGTATCACCCCAAGGACCCTAAAACTTGTCCAGGTTCCATGTTTGTATCGGCGGGTTGGGACCACTTGCCAGAGAGATGTGTGGAATAGTGTACAAGAAACATTGGTGTCAATTATACTTTTTGCAATACATGGACGATAGTTGAAGTTCATCCTTATCCATACATCCAAATTTATTAGCAATTGACATAGAAGCATTGCTATTTGACTAGAATTGGACCTTGTAATCTTTAGTAAGAGTTGACATAGATAATCTTTAAGCATACAAGTTTCGTATGGAATTGATTGCTAGCTATATAAATTCATATATGAGTACCTTAACGTATTTCTTTGGAACCGCTAATGTATATATTTTTGATATATGTGTGTATTCACATCCTTTTTAGAACCACTAACACACTTCCAAACAAATTATAAAATTAATACCATCAAATTATTTCTATCTGAGTACATCCATATCCTTACCCGAGAGCATTGAAAATCAACGCCGTTTTATTTTAAAGCATAACATAATATTGGTTAATTCCTTTTGATTGATAATTGCATCAAAATCCTTTAGTGATCAAATTTATTACAATTAAAACATTTAATGAATAAATTAAATCATGTAAGATCACATTGGTTACATCCAAATCCTCTACTAAGAACCATGCCGTGGGGAAGTGGTCTTTTTTTTGAGAAATGTAGAAGTGGTCATTTAGTCCATAATATGTCACAGGAGAATGCAACTTGATTTGGGCCTCTTTGCCTTTACTAGAAAATGAGTGAATCCATCCATCTGGCTTTTCAAGGACAAATTTTGAAATACCTAGTACTAAGGTTGTAGCGCGGAAGTTGGAGCAGTTTTAAGTTACAAAATTGACCAACCTACTCAGCGCAACTTTGAGTGCAAATTTTTTTAGCCATGTGAAAATCTCACATGTAGCGCTCTGATAACCCACAAGTATAGGGGATCGCAACAGTTTTCGAGGGTAGAGTATTCAACCCAAATTTATTGATTCGACACAAGGGGAGCCAAAGAATATTCTTAAGTATTAGCAGTTGAGTTGTCAATTCAACCACACCTGGATAACTTAATATCTGCAGCAAAGTATTTAGTAGCAAAGTAATATGGAAGTAACGGTGGCAGTGGCAAAGGTAACAGTAGCAGCTTTGTAGTGATTGTAACAGTGGCAACGGTAAAGTAAATAAGCAAAGAGCAATATGTGAAAAGCTCGTAGGCATTGGATCGGTGATGGATACTTATGTCGGATGCGGTTCATCATGCAACAGTTATAACATAGGGTGACAAAGAACTAGCTCCAATTCATCAATGTAATGTAGGCATGTATTCTGAATATAGTCATACGTGCTTATGGAAAAGAACTTGCATGACATCTTTTGTCCTATCCTCCTGTGGCAGCGGGGTCCTACTGGAAACTAAGGGATATTAAGGCCTCCTTTTAATGGAGTACCGGACCAAAGCATTAACACATAGTGAATGCATGAACTCCTCAAACTACGGTCATCACCAAGAGTGGTCCCAATTATTGTCACTTCGGGGTTGTCGGACCATAACACATAATAGGTGACTATTCACTTGCAAGATAGGATCAAGAACTCACATATGTTCATGAAACATAATAGGTTCAGATCTGAAATCATGGCACTCGGGCCCTAGTGACAAGCATTAAGCATAGTCATAGCAACATCAATATCAGAACATAGTGGATACTAGGGATCAAACTCTAACAAAACTAACTCGATTACATGATAAATCTCATCCAACCCATCACCGTCTAGCAAGCCTACGATGGAATTATTCACACACGGCGGTGAGCATCATGACATTGGTGATGGAGGATGGTTGATGATGACGACGGCGACGGATTCCCCTCTCCGGAGCCACGAACGGACTCCAGATCAGCCCTCCCGAAAGAGATTAGGGCTTGGCAGCGGCTCCGTATCGTAAAACATGATGAATCCTTCTCTCTGATTTTTTCCTCCCCGAACGTGAATATATGGAGTTGGAGTTGAGGTCGGTGGAGCAACATTGGGCCCACGAAGCAGGGGGCGTGCCCAGGGGGCAGGCGCGCCTCCCACCCTCGTGGACAGGGTGTGGGCCCCCTGGTCTTGATTCTTTCGCCAGTATTTTTTATAAATTCCAAAATAATTCTCTGTTGATTTTCAGGTCATTCCGAGAACTTTTGTTTCTGCACAAAAATAACACCATGGCAATTCTGCTGAAAACGGCGTCAGTCCGGGTTAGTTCCATTCAAATCATGCAAGTTAGAGTCCAAAACAAGGGCAAAAGTGTTTGGAAAAGTAGATACGACGGAGACGTATCACGCTCATTGTATTTAGAACATGTAGAACCCTTCTTAAGCTCCCTGGGTCCATAATACGTCCATTTTGCATCACTATTTTGTTGGGGAACGTAGTAATTTCAAAAAAATTCCTACGCACACGCAAGATCATGGTGATGCATAGCAACGAGAGGGGAGAGTGTTGTCCACGTACCCTCGTAGACCGAAAGCGGAAGCGTTATATCAACGCGGTTGATGTAGTCGTACGTCTTCACGATCCGACCGATCAAGGCACCAAAACTACGGCACCTCCGAGTTCTTGGCACACGTTCAGCTCGATGAAGATCCCCGGGCTCCGATCCAGCAAAGCGTCGGGGAAGAGTTCCGTCAGCACGACGGCGTGGTGACGATCTTGATGTTCTACCGTCGCAGGGCTTCGCCTAAGCACCGCTACAATATTATCGAGGATTATGGTGGAGGGGGGCACCGCACACGGCTAAGAGAACGATCACGAAGATCAACTTGTGTGTCTAGAGGTGCCCCCCTGCCCCCGTATATAAAGGAGCAAGGGCGAGGGGCGGCCGGCCAGGAGGGGCGCGCCAGGGAGGAGTCCTACTCCTACCGGGAGTAGGACTCCCTCCTTTTCCTTGTCCATGTAGGAGAGGGGGAAGGAAGGGAGAGAGGAGAGGAAGGAAAGGGGGGCGCCGCCCCCCTGCTTGTCCAATTCATACTAGAGGGGGAGGGGGGGCGCGGCCTGCCCTGGCCGCCCCTCCTCTTCTCCACTTTAGGCCCATAAGGCCCATTAACCCCCGGGGGGTTCCGGTAACCCCCCGGTACTCCAGTTTTATCCGAAACTTCTCCAGAACACTTCCGGTGTCCGAATATAGTCGTCCAATATATCAATCTTTATGTCTGGACCATTTCGAGACTCCTCGTCATGTCCGTGATCACATCCGGGACTCCGAACAAACTTCGGTACATCAAAATATATAAACTCATAATGAAACTGTCATCGTAATGTTAAGCGTGCGGTCCCTATGGTTCGAGAACAATGTAGACATGACCGAGACATGTCTCCGGTCAATAACCAATAGCGGAACCTGGATGCTCATATTGGCTACTACATATTCTACGAAGATCTTTATCGGTCAGACCGCATAACAACATACGTTGTTCCCTTTGTATCTTGCAAAGGGAACAACGTATGTTGTTATGCGGTCTGACCGATAAAGATCTTTGTAGAATATGTAGGAGCCAATATGAGCATCCAGGTTCCGCTATTGGTTATTGACCGGAGACGTGTCTCGGTCATGTCTACATTGTTCTCGAACCCGTAGGGTCCGCACGCTTAAGGTTTCGATGACAGTTATATTATGAGTTTATGAGTTTTGATGTACCGAAGGAGTTCGGAGTCCCGGATGAGATCGGGGACATGACGACGAGTCTCGAAATGGTCGAGACGTAAAGATCGATATATTGGACGACTATATTCGGACATCGGAAAGGTTCCGAGTGGTTCGGGTATTTTTCGGAGTACCGGGGAGTTACGGGAATATGGGAGAAGAAGTATATGGGCCTTATTGGGCTTTAGGGGAGAGCGAGAGGCAGGCCGCGCGCCCCCCAAGGCCTAGTCCGAATTGGAGTAGGGGGAGGGGCTGCGCCCCCTCCTTCCTTCTCTTCCCTCTTCCCCTTCCTTGTCTCCTACTCCTACTACATGGAAGGACTCCTAGTTGGACTAGGAAAGGGCGAATCCTACTCCCGGTGGGAGTAGGACTCCCCTAGGGCGCGCCATAGAGAGGGCCGGCCCTCCCCTCCTCCACTCCTTTATATACGGGGGCAGGGGGCACCCCATAGACACACAAGTTGATCCACGTGATCATATTCTTAGCTGTGTGCGGTGCCCCCTTCCACCATAATCCTCGATAATATTGTAGCGGTGCTTAGGCGAAGCCCTGCGATGGTAGTACATCAAGATCGTCACCACGCCGTCGTGCTGACGGAACTCTTCCCCGACACTTTGCTGGATCAGAGTCCGGGGATCGTCATCGAGCTGAACGTGTGCTAAAACTCGGAGGTGCCGTAGTTTCGGTGCTTGATCGGTCGGGCCGTGAAGACGTACGACTGCATCAACCGCGTTGTGCTGACGCTTCCGCTGTCGGTCTACAAGGGTACGTAGATCACACTCTCCCCTCGTTGCTATGCATCACCATGATCTTGCGTGTGCGTAGGAAATTTTTTGAAATTACTACGTTCCCAACAGTGGCATCCGAGCCTAGGTTTTTATGGTTTGATGTTATATGCACGAGTAGAACAGAAGTGAGTTGTGGGCGATATAAGTCATACTGCTTACCAGCATGTCATACTTTGGTTCGGCGGTATTGTTGGATGAAGCGGCCCGGACCGACAGTACGCGTACGCTTACGCGAGACTGGTTCTACCGCCGTGCTTTGCACACAGGTGGCTGGCGGGTGTCAGTTTCTCCAACTTTAGTTGAACCGAGTGTGGCTACGGCCGGTCCTTGCGAGGGTTAAAACAGCACCAACTTGACAAACTATCGTTGTGGTTTTTGATGCGTAGGTAAGAACGGTTCTTGCTAAGCCCGTAGCAGCCACGTAAAACTTGCAACAACAAAGTAGAGGACGTCTAACTTGTTTTTGCAGGGCATGTTGTGATGTGATATGGTCAAGACGTGATGAGATATAAGTTGATCATGTTTTGTTGAAGTTATTAGCAACTGGCAAAATCCTTATGGTTGTCTCTCTATTGCATAAGATGCAAGCGTCCAATAATTGCTTTACTTTATCGCTATGCGATAGCAATAGTTGCAAGAGCAATTGTTGGCGAGACGACCACGTGACGACACATTGATATAGATCAAGATGATGGAGATCATGGTGTCATGCCGGTGACGATATAGATCATGACAGTACTTTGGAGATGGAGATCAAAGAAGCAAGATGATGATGGCCATATCATGTCACATATTTGATTGCATATGATGTTTATCTTTTATACATCTTATTTTTGCTTAGTTTGATGGTAGCATTTTAAGATGATCTCTCACTAATTATCAAGAAGTGTTCTCCCTGAGTATGCACCGTTGCGAAAGTTCTTCGTGCTGAGACACCACGTGATGATCGGGTGTGATAGGCTCTACGTTCAAATACAACGGGTGCAAAACAGTTGCACACGCGGAATACTCAGGTTATACTTGACGAGCCAAGCATATACAGATATGGCCTCGAAACACGGAGACCGAAAGGTCAAGCGTGAATCATATAGTAGATATGATCAACATAGTGATGTTCACCAATGAAACTGCTCCATCTCACGTGATGATCGGACATGGTTTAGTTGATTTGGATCACGTGATCACTTAGAGGATTAGAGGGATGTCTATCTAAGTGGGAGTTCTTAAGTAATATGATTAATTGAACTTAAATTTATCATGAACTTAGTCCTGGTAGTATTTTGCAAATTATGTTGTAGATCAATCGCTCGCGTTGTTGCTTCCCTGTGTTTATTTTGATATGTTCCTAGAGAAAATTGTGTTGAAAGATGTTAGTAGCAATGATGCGGATTGGATCCGTGATCTGAGGTTTATCCTCATTGCTGCACAGAAGAATTATGTCCTTGATGCACCGCTAGGTGACAGACCTATTGCAGGAGCAGATGCAGACGTTATAAACGTTTGGCTAGCTCAATATGATGACTACTTAATAGTTTAGTGCACCATGCTTAACGGCTTAGAATCGGGACTTCAAAAGACGTTTTGAACGTCATGGACCATATGAGATGTTCCAGGAGTTGAAGTTAATATTTCAAGCAAATACCCGAGTTGAGAGATATGAAGTCTCCAACAAGTTCTATAGCTAAAAGATGGAGGAGAATCGCTCAACTAGTGAGCATGTGCTCAGATTGTCTGGGTACTACAATCGCTTGAATCAAGTGGGAGTTAATCTTCCAGATAAGATAGTGATTGACAGAATTCTCTAGTCACCATCACCAAGTTAGTAGAACTTCGTGATGAACTATAATATGCAAGGGATAACGGAAACAACTCCCAAGCTCTTCGTGATGCTGAAATCAACGAAGGTAGAAATCAAGAAAACATCAAGTGTTGATGGTTGACAAGACCACTAGTTTCAAGAAAAGGGCAAAGGGAAGAAGGGGAACTTCAAGAAGAACGGCAAGCAAGTTGCTGCTCAAGTGAAGAAGCCCAAGTCTGATCCTAAGCCTGAGACTAAGTGCTTCTACTGCAAAGGGACTGGTCACTGGAAGTGGAACTGCCCCAAGTATTTGGCGGATAAGAAGGATGGCAAGGTAAACAAAGGTATATTCGATATACGTGTTATTGATGTGTACTCTACTAGTATTTATAGCAACCCCTCGGCATTTGATACTGGTTCAGTTGCTAAAAGTAGTAACTCAAAATGGGAGTTGCGGAATAAACAGAAACTAGTAAAGGGTGAGGTGACGATGTGTGTTGGAAGTAGTTCCAAGATTGATATGATCATCATCGCACACTCCCTATACTTTCGGGGTTAGTGTTGAAACTAAATAAGTGTTATTTGGTGTTTGCGTTGAGCATGAATATGATTTGATCATGTTTATTGCAATACGGTTATTCATTAAAATCAGAGAATAATTGTTGTTCTGTTTACATGAATAAAACCTTCGATGGTCATACACCCAATGAAAATAGTTCGCTGGATCTCGATCGTAGTGTTACACATATTCATAATATTGAAGCCAAAAGATGCAAAGTTAATAATGATAGTGCAACTTATTTGTGGCACTGCCGTTTAGGTCATATCGGTGTAAAGCGCATGAAGAAACTCCATACTGATGGACTTTTGGAACCACTTGATTATGAATCACTTGGTACTTGCGAACCATGCCTCATGGGCAAGATGACTAAGACTCCGTTCTCCGGAATAATGGAGTGAGCAACAGATTTGTTGGAAATCATACATACTGACGTATGTGGTCCGATGAATATTGAGGCTCGTGGCAGGTATCATTATTTTCTGATCTTCACAGATGATTTGAGCAGATATGAGCATATCTGCTTGATGAAACATAAGTCTGAAACATTTGAAAAGTTCAAATAATTTCAGGGTGAAGTGGAAAATCATCGTGACAAGAAAATAAGGTTTCTATGATCTGATCGCGGAGACAAATATTTGAGTTACGAGTTTGGTCTTCAATTAAAACATTGTGGAATAGTTTCACAAACTCATGCCACCTGGAACACCACGTCATAATGGTGTTTCCGATCGTCATAACCGTACTTTATTGGATATAGTGCAATCTACGATGTCTCTTACCGATCTAGCACTATCGTTTTGGGGTTATGCATTAGAGATAGCTGCATTCACGTTAAAAAGGGCACCATCTAAATCCATTGAGACGACACAATCTGAATTATGGTTTGGCAAGAAACCAAAGTTGTCGTTTCTTAAAGTTTTGGGTTGTGATGCTTAAGTGAAAAAGTTTCATCCTGATAAGCTCAAACCCAAATCGGAGAAATATGTCTTCATAGGATACCCAAAGGAGACTGTTGGGTACATCTTCTATCACAGATCCGAAGGCAAGACATTCGTTGCTAAGAATGGATCCTTTCTAGAGAAGGAGTTTCTCTCGAAAGAAGTGAGTGGGAGGAAAGTAGAAAACTTGATAAGGTAATTGTACCTTCTCCCTTATTGGAAAGTAGTTCATCACAGAAATCTGTTCTTGTGACTACTACACCAATTAGTGAGGAAGCTAATCATGATGATCATGTAACTTCAGATCAAGTTACTACCGAATCTCGTAGGTAAACCAGAGTGAGATCCGCACCAGAGTGGTACGGTAATCCTATTCTGGAGGTCATGTTACTTGACCATGACGAACCTACGAACTATGAGGAAGTGATGATGAGCCTAGATTCCGATAAATGGCTTGAGGCCATGAAATCTGAGATAGGATCCATGTATGAGAACAAAGTGTGGACTTTGGTGGACTTGCCCGAGGATCGGCAAGCCATTGATAATAAATGTATCTTCAAGAGGAAGACGGACACAGATAGTAGTGTTACTATCTACAAAGCTAGAATTGTCACAAAAGGTTTTCGACAAGTTCAAGGTGTTGACTACGATGAGAGTTTCTCACTCGTATCTATGCTTAAGTCTGTCCGAATCATGTTAGCAATTGCCGCATTTTATGAAATCTGGCAAATGGATAAACAAAACTGCATTCCTTAATGGATTTATTAAAGAAGAGTTGTATGTGATGCAACAAGATGGTTTTGTCAATCCTAAAGGTGCTAACAAAATATGCAAGCTCCAGCGATCCATTTATGGACTGGTGCAAGCATCTCGGAGTTGGAATATACGCTTTGATAAGTTGATCAAAGCATATAGTTTTATACAGACTTGCGGTGAAGCCTGTATTTACAAGAAAGTGAGTGGGAGCACTACAACATTTCTGATAAGTATATGTGAATGACATATTGTTGATCGGAAATAATGTAGAATTATTCTGCAAAGCATAAAGGAGTGTTTGAAAGGAGTTTTTCAAAGAAAGACCCCGGTGAAGCTGCTTACATATTGACTATCAAGATCTATAGAGATAGATCAAGACGCTTGATAAGTTTTTTCAATGAGTACATACCTTGACAAGATTTTGAAGTAGTTCAAAATGGAACAGTCAAAGAAAAAGTTTCTTGCCTGTGTTACAAGGTGTGAAGTTGAGTAAGACTCAAAGCCCGACCACGGCAGAAGATAGAAAGAGAATGAAAGTCATTCCCTATGCCTCAGTCATAGGTTCTATAAAGTATGCCATGCTGTGTACCAGATCTATTGTATACCATACACTGTGTTAAGAGAGGGAGTACAATAGTGATCTAGGAGTAGAACAATGGACAGAGGTCAAAATTATCCTTACTGGAATAAGGATATGTTTCTCGATTACGGAGGTGACAAAAGGTTCGTCGTAAAGGGTTACGTCGATGCAAGTTTTGACACTGATCCAGATGACTCTAAGTCTCAATTTGCATACATATTGAAAGTGGGAACAATTAGCTAGAGTAGCTCCATGCAGAGCATTGTTGACATAGAAATTTGCAAAATACATGCGGATCTGAATGTGGCAGACCCGTTGACTAAACTTCTCTCACAAGCAAAACATGATCACTTTTTGGGTCTTAATCACATAGCGATGTGAACTAGATTATTAAATTTAGTAAACCCTTTGGGTGTTAGTCACATGGAGATGTGAACCAATCGCATAAAGATATGAACTATTGATGTTAAATCACATGGCGATGTGATCTAGATTATTGACTCTAGTGCAAGTGGGAGACTGAAGGAAATATGCCCTAGAGGCAATAATAAAGTTATTATTTATTTCCTTATATCATGATAAATGTTTATTATTCATGCTAGAATTGTATTAACCGGAAACATAATACATGTGTGAATACATAGACAAACAGAGTGTCACTAGTATGCCTCTACTTGACTAGCTCGTTAATCAAAGATGGTTATGTTTCCTAACCATGGACAAAGAGTTGTTATTTGATTAACGGGATCACATCATTAGTTGAATGATCTGATTGACATGACCCATTCCATTAGCTTAGCACCCGATCATTTAGTATGTTGCTATTGCTTTCTTCATGACTTATACATGTTCCTATGACTATGAGATTATGCAACTCCCGTTTGCCGGAGGAACACTTTGTGTGCTACCAAACGTCACAACGTAACTGGGTGATTATAAAGGATCTCTGCAGGTGTCTCCAAAGGTACATGTTGGGTTGGCGTATTTCGAGATTAGGATTTGCCACTCCGATTGTCGGAGAGGTATCTCTGGGCCCTCTCGGTAATGCACATCACATGAGCCTTGCAAGCATTTCAACTAATGAGTTAGTTGCGAGATGATGTATTACGAAACGAGTAAAGAGACTTGCCGGTAACGAGATTGAACTAGGTATTGAGATACCGACGATCGAATCTCGGGCAAGTAAAATACCGATGACAAAGGGAACAACGTATGTTGTTATGCGGTCTGACCGATAAAGATCTTCGTAGAATATGTAGGAGCCAATATGAGCATCCAGGTTCCGCTATTGGTTATTGACCGGAGACGTGTCTCGGTCATGTCTACATTGTTCTCGAACCCGTAGGGTCCGCACGCTTAAGGTTTCGATGACAGTTATATTATGAGTTTATGAGTTTTGATGTACCGAAGGAGTTCGGAGTCCCGGATGAGATCGGGGACATCACGAGGAGTCTCGAAATGGTCGAGACGTAAAGATCGATATATTGGACGACTATATTCGGACATCGGAAAGGTTCCGAGTGGTTTGGGTATTTTTCGGAGTATCGGGGAGTTACGGGAATACGGGAGAAGAAGTATATGGGCCTTATTGGGCTTTAGGGGAGAGGGAGAGGCAGGCCGCGCGCCCCCCAAGGCCTAGTCCGAATTGTACTAGGGGGAGGGGCTGCGCCCCCTCCTTCCTTCTCTTCCCTCTTCCCCTTCCTTGTCTCCTACTCCTACTACATGGAAGGACTCCTAGTTGGACTAGGAAAGGGCGAATCCTACTCCCGGTGGGAGTAGGACTCCCCTAGGGCGCGCCATAGAGAGGGCCGGCCCTCCCCTCCTCCACTCCTTTATATACGGGGGCAGGGGGCACCCCATAGACACACAAGTTGATCCACGTGATCATATTCTTAGCCGTGTGCGGTGCCCCCTTCCACCATAATCCTCGATAATATTGTAGCGGTGCTTAGGCGAAGCCCTGCGACGGTAGTACATCAAGATCGTCACCACGCCATCGTGCTGACGGAACTCTTCCCCGACACTTTGCTGGATCAGAGTCCGGGGATCGTCATCGAGCTGAACGTGTGCTAAAACTCGGAGGTGCCGTAGTTTCGGTGCTTGATCGGTCGGGCCGTGAAGACGTACGACTGCATCAACCGCGTTGTGCTGACGCTTCCGCTGTCGGTCTACAAGGGTACGTAGATCACACTCTCCCCTCATTGCTATGCATCACCATGATCTTGCGTGTGCGTAGGAAATTTTTTGAAATTACTACGTTCCCAACAGTAGGTTCATCATGATCTAGTAGCATGACTTCCAGAACAGGATTACCGTACCACTCTGGTGCGGATCTTACTCTGGTTGATCTACGAGGTTCAGTAGTAACTTGTTCTGAAGCTTCATGATCATTATCATTAGCTTCCTCACTAATCGGTGTAGGTGTCATAGAAACCGGTTTCTGTGATGTACTACTTTCCAATAAGGGAGCAGGTACAGTTACCTCATCAAGTTCTACTTTCCTCCCACTCACTTCTTTCGAGAGAAACTCCTTCTCTAGAAAGGATCCATTCTTGGCGACAAATGTCTTGCCTTCGGATCTGTGATAGAAGGTGTACCCAACAGTCTCCTTTGGGTATCCTATGAAGACACATTTCTCTGATTTGGGTTCGAGCTTATCAGGTTGAAGTTTTTTCACATAAGCATCGCAGCCCCAAACTTTCAGAAACGACAACTTTGGTTTCTTGCCAAACCACAGTTCATAAGGCGTCGTCTCAACGGATTTTGATGGTGCCCTATTTAACGTGAATGCGGCCATCTCTAAAGCATAACCCCAAAACGATAGCGGTAAATCTTCACCATATCAAGTAAAGTACGATTATGATGTTCGGACACACCATTACGCTGTGGTGTTCCGGGTGGCGTGAGTTGCGAAACTATTCCGCATTGTTTCAAATGTATTCCAAACTCATAACTCAAATATTCTCCTCCATGATCAGATCATAGAAACTTTATTTTCTTGTTACGATGATTTTCAACTTCACTCTGAAATTCCTTGAACTTTTCAAATGTTTCAGATTTATGTTTCATTAAGTAGATATACCCATATCTGCTTAAATCATCTGTGAAGGTGAGAAAATAACGATATCCGCCACGAGCCTCAACATTCATCGGACCACATACATCTGTATGTATGATTTCCAACAAATCTGTTGCTCTCTCCATAGTACCGGAGAACGGCGTTTTAGTCATCTTGCCCATGAGGCACAGTTCGCAAGTACCAAGTGATTCATAATCAAGTGGTTCCAAAAGTCCATCAGTATGGAGTTTCTTCATGTGTTTTACACCGATATGACCTAAACGGCAGTGCCACAAATAAGTTGCAATATCATTATCAACTCTGCATCTTTTGGCTTCAACATTAAATATGTGTTCACTACTATCGAGATTCATCAAAAATAGACCACTCTTCAAGGGTGCATGACCATAAAAGATATTACTCATATAAATAGAACAACCATTATTCTCTGATTTAAATGAATAACCGTCTCGCATCAAACAAGATCCAGATATAATGTTCATGCTCAACGCTGGCACCAAATAACAATTATTTAGGTCTAATACTAATCCCGATGGTAGATGTAGAGGTAGCGTGCCGACCGCGATCACATCGACTTTGGAACCATTTCCCACGCGCATCGTCACCTCGTCCTTCGCCAGTGTTCGCTTAATCCGTAGTCCCTGTTTCGAGTTGCAAATATTAGCAACAGAACCAGTATCAAATACCCAGGTGCTACTGCGAGCTCTAGTAAGGTACACATCAATAACATGTATATCACATATACCTTTGTTCACCTTGCCATCCTTCTTATCCGCCAAATACTTCGGGCAGTTCCGCTTCCAGTGACCAGTCTGCTTGCAGTAGAAGCACTCAGTTTCAGGCTTAGGTCCAGATTTGGGTTTCTTCTCCTGAGCAGCAACTTGCTTGTTGTTCTTCTTGAAGTTCCCTTTCTTCTTCCCTTTGCCCCTTTTCTTGAAACCAGTGGTCTTGTTGACCATCAACACTTGATGCTCCTTCTTGATTTCTACCTCCGCAGCTTTTAGCATTGCGAAGAGCTCGGGAATTGTCTTATCCATCCCTTGCATATTGTAGTTCATCACGAAGCTCTTGTAGCTAGGTGGAAGTGATTGGAGAATTCTGTCAATGACGCAATCATCCGGAAGATTAACTCCCAGTTGAATCAAGTGATTATTATACCCAGACATTTTGAGTATATGCTCACTAACAGAACTGTTCACCTCCATCTTGCAGCTATAGAATTTATTGGAGACTTCATGTCTCTCAATCCGGGCATTTGCTTGAAATATTAACTTCAACTCCTGGAACATCTCATATGCTCCATGACGTTCAAAACGTCGCTGAAGTCCTGATTCTAAGCCGTAAAGCATGGCACATTGAACTATCGAGTAGTCATCAGCTTTGCTCTGCCAGACGTTCTTAACGTCGTCAGTTGCATCAGCAGCAGGCCTGGCACCTAGCGGTGCTTCCAGGACGTAACTCTTCTGTGTAGCAATGAGGATAATCCTCAAGTTACGGACCCAGTCTGTGTAATTTCTACCATCATCTTTCAACTTTGCTTTCTCAAGGAACGCATTAAAATTCAACGGAACAACAGCACGGGCCATCTATCTACAATCAAACATAAACAAGCAAGATACTATGAGGTACTAAGTTCATGATAAATTTAAGTTAAATTAATCATATTACTTAAGAACTCCCACTTAGATAGACATCCCTCTAATCTTCTAAGTGACCACGTGATCCAAATCAACTAAACCATAACCGATCATCACGTGAAATGGAGTAGTTTTCAATGGTGAACATCGCTATGTTGATCATATCTACTATATGATTCACGCTCGACCTTTCAGTCTCAGTGTTCCGAGGCCATATCTGCATATGCTAGGCTCGTCAAGTTTAACCTGAGTATTCTACGTGTGCAAAACTGGCTTGCACCCATTGTAGATGGACGTAGAGCTTATCACACCCGATCATCACGTGGTTTCTGGGCACGACGAACTTTGGCAACGGTGCATACTCAGGGAGAACACTTTTATCTTGAAATTTAGTGAGAGATCATCTTATAATGCTACCATCAATCAAAGCAAGATAAGATGCATAAAAGATAAACATCACATGCAATCAATATAAGTGATATGATATGGCCATCATTATCTTGTGCTTGTGATCTCCATCTCCGAAGCATCGTCATGATCACCATCGTCACCGGTGCGACACCTTGATCTCCATCGTAGCATCGTTGTCGTCTCGCCAATCTTATGCTTCTACGACCATCGCTACCGCTTAGTGATAAAGTAAAGCATTACAGGGCGATTGCATTGCATACAATAAAGCGACAACCATATGGCTCCTGCCAGTTGCCGATAACTCGGTTACAAAACATGATAATCTCATACAATAAAATTTAGCATCATGTCTTGACAATATCACATCACAACATGCCTTGCAAAAACAAGTTAGATGTCCTCTACTTTGTTTGTTGCAAGTTTTACGTGGCTGCTACGGGCTTAAGCAAGAACCAATCTTACCTACGCATCAAAACCACAACGATAGTTTGTCAAGTTGGTGCTGTTTTAACCTTCGCAAGGACCGGGCGTAGCCACACTCGGTTCAACTAAAGTTGGAGAAACTGACACCCGCCAGCCACCTGTGTGCAAAGCACGTCGGTAGAACCAGTCTCGCGTAAGCGTACGCGTAATGTCGGTCCCGGCCGCTTCATCCAACAATACCGCCGAACCAAAGTATGACATGCTGGTAAGCAGTATGACTTATATCACCCACAACTCACTTGTGTTCTACTCGTGCATATAACATCAACACATAAAACCTAGGCTCTGATACCACTGTTGGGGAACGTAGTAATTTCAAAAAAATTCCTACGCACACGCAAGATCATGGTGATGCATAGCAACGAGAGGGGAGAGTGTTGTCCACGTACCCTCGTAGACCGAAAGCGGAAGCATTATATCAACGCGGTTGATGTAGTCGTACGTCTTCACGATCCGACCGATCCAAGCACCGAAACTACGGCACCTCCGAGTTCTTGGCACACGTTCAGCTCGATGACGATCCCCGGGCTCCGATCCAGCAAAGCGTCGGGGAAGAGTTCCGTCAGCACGACGGCGTGATGACGATCTTGATGTTCTACCGTCGTAGGGCTTCGCCTAAGCACCGCTACAATATTATCGAGGATTATGGTGGAGGGGGGCACCGCACACGGCTAAGAGAACGATCACGAAGATCAACTTGTGTGTCTAGAGGTGCCCCCCTGCCCCTGTATATAAAGGAGCAAGGGGGAGGGGCGGCCGGCCAGGAGGGGCGCGCCAGGGAGGAGTCCTAATCCTACCGGGAGTAGGACTCCCTCCTTTTCCTTGTCCATGTAGGAGAGGGGGAAGGAAGGGAGAGAGGAGAGGAAGGAAAGGGGGGGCGCCCCCCCCCCTCCTTGTCCAATTCGGACTAGAGGGGGAGGGGGGGCGCGGCCTGCCCTAGCCGCCCCTCCTCTTCTCCACTTTAGGCCCATAAGGCCCATTAACCCCCGGGGGGGTTCCGGTAACCCCCCGGTACTCCGGTTTTATCCGAAACTTCTCCGGAACACTTCCGGTGTCCGAATATAGTCGTCCAATATATCAATCTTTATGTCTGGACCATTTCGAGACTCCTCGTCATGTCCGTGATCACATCCGGGACTCCGAACAAACTTCGGTACATCAAAATATATAAACTCATAATGAAACTGTCATCGTAATGTTAAGCGTGCGGTCCCTATGGTTCGAGAACAATGTAGACATGACCGAGACATGTCTCCGGTCAATAACCAATAGCGGAACCTGGATGCTCATATTGGCTCCTACATATTCTACGAAGATCTTTATCGGTCAGACCGCATAACAACATACGTTGTTCCCTTTGTCATCGGTATGTTACTTGCCCGAGATTCGATCGTCGGTATCTCAATACCTAGTTCAATCTCGTTACCGGCAAGTCTCTTTACTCGTTCCGGAATACATCATCTCGCAACTAACTCATTAGTTGCAATGCTTGCAAGGCTTATGTGATGTGCATTACCGAGAGGGCCCAGAGATACCTCTCCGACAATCGGAGTGACAAATCCTAATCTCGAAATACGCCAACCCAACATGTACCTTTGGAGACACCTGTAGAGCACCTTTATAATCACCCAGTTATGTTGTGACGTTTGGTAGCACACAAAGTGTTCCTCCGGTAAACGGGAGTTGCATAATCTCATAGTCATAGGAACATGTATAAGTCATGAAGAAAGCAATAGCAACATACTAAACGATCGGGTGCTAAGCTAATGAAATGGGTCATGTCAATCACATCATTCTCCTAATGATGTGATCCCGTTAATCAAATGACAACACATGTCTATGGTTAGGAAACATAACCATCTTCGATTAACGAGCTAGTCAAGTAGAGGCATACTAGTGACATTTAGTTTGTCTATGTATTCACACAAGTATTATGTTTCCGGTTAATACAATTCTAGCATGAATAATAAACATTTATCATGATATAAGGAAATAAAATAATAACTTTATTATTGCCTCTAGGGCATATTTCCTTCATATTTCCTATCATGCATTTCTCAATTGTAACCATAGTTTGCACATTATGTCTTAATTCTTATGCCCTTTTACCTTCAATTTTGAATTTTGCAACAAGGATGGGGAATTCTGGAAAGCTGTCAGAAAGGACCAAAAGAAGGTTGAATGAAGAAAATACATTTTCCTCGGATCCATAAAAATATGAAGTCCATATGCATGAACATAGAGCTAGTGGGCAAGGTCCAGGCCTAGGGGTGGCTTGTGGGCCCAACACACCTACCAAACATGCCCAGGTCCTAGGGCACATCACTTGGCCACGTGGAACCCACATGGACCCCCTAGTCCCCACTTTGACGCCCCTGGTCTTATACCCGGGAGATCTTTTTGTCCTCCAAGGCAGAACATGGAGCACTTTTCCTCCGTCGGAGGGTTGATTCTGCCAAGATTCAACCCCTCCAAACAAGGAAATTCAAAGTCATCGTCATCACTGGTGCTGAAGGCATCGCATGGATCATCTTCATCCACACCATCTTCACCATATACATCTACAACACCATCCATCTCCAACTCCTTTCAATTTATGAACAATTGTTATAGATTAGTTATTGTGATCACTTCATGGTGTTAATTGCTTCTTAGTAATTTATGCTTTGAGATTTCTTAGTTAAGTAATTATATGTTAAGGTTGTTATCCATATCACTACCCCACTGATCATGTTTGTTATGATGTATTATGAGTAATCCAATTATGTTTTGAGGACCTAGGAGAAACTCTATTATTAGTGACCATGTGAGGTTGCATAAAGTTTAATGTTCTGATATTATGTTGTGGTGTAATTCACTAGTGGTGATGTGCGAATGTTGACTTAATGTCATTTCATGCACATGGGCATGGAGGAATTTATGGATGTAATATTAGTTTGTCTAGTCCAATTATAGGCGTACCGCCTATATAACATGTTCCCTATAGGTGTAGTGCCTATATAACATGTTCCCAATCTATGTTATGATTTGGTATGAATGTTTGATTTATCATTACACATATATATGCTTATAGTTATGTGTTGCTGCTGCTTTGAGATGCTACTAGTGAACATAAGAACCATACCAATTTCCTTGCATAGAAACACTCTAGTGTAATTTCATATCCATTTTTATTTCCAATAGACTAGTTTAAAAATGCAAAAAATACTTCTATGCCCATAGAGAATTATAAGAGGCTCAATGGAAAACTCATATGCATGTGTAAAATTATAAACGATAAAATAGTTTCTAGTTTTGCCTCTAGGACTAGCTCAAGTGTTGCATGATGATTATGTTTTCCTGATCATAGGTATTAGTTAAGTGTAACAATGATGCCGGCAACATTGAGGACATGATGTTAAAACGAGATGTTAATGTATGAACAATTCCTTACACCATGAGAGTATTGAGTCACTTCATACTGGACCATGCACTTTGGGGTTATTCTAGCGTCAACCATAACAGAGTGATCATAACGACAACTTACAGGTTCATCGAAAACGTATCATGGGACTAGATAGCTCAAGACTGGAATTTGCTCCTCCGACGATGGAGACATATTCTTAGGGCCCTCTCGGTGTGACAACACCCATCATAGTCTAGCCAGACATAGTGTGACTTGCTCACGGCCAGAGCACGATAAAAGAAAGGAGAACAAAACCGGTAACAAGGAGACTGACATAATGATCATATGTTTGATTCATGGGATGTTGATATATCTTATGTCGGGTTTTGTAAGGTAGTTCACTCGATAATCATTCATGTGAGTATAGGGGTTAACATGGATGTCCACATGGTTCCGCTATTGAACATTGAACGAAAGGTATTTTCGTTCATATTTATATTTCACCGAACCTGCAAGGTCACATGCTTAAGGGTTATGATCTGTTGAGTTCTATTGGAGGTAGGAGTTTAAGAAAATATCACTAAAAAAGGTTTCGGAGATAATATAAATTGTTTTGAGAGAGATCGAAAATGTTTCGGGGAAAACCGAAAGCATTTCGGAGAAAACCGGGTAAAACTGGGAAGGTGGAAAAGTTCTGGAGGACTTAATAATAATAATACAGGAGGGTTTCGATATTTATCGACGGCCCCTTGGGATTATTCTAGGCGCCATGGACTACCCAAATAAGCTAAAGCCTATTAGGGGGCAGCCACATGGGCCTAAAGGCCTAATAAGGGTGGTGCCCCCTTAGCCTTGACCCCAAGCTAAGGGGGTGCAGCTAGGAGTTGGAGGAGGAGTCCTCCTCCTTGGCCGGTTCCACAAGGGAGGGATTGCACTCCTCCAAGTCGGCCAACCCCCTCCTACACCTATATATATGCAAGGGGCGCCCCTACTGAGACACAAGTTTCTCTTGCAACTCCGGGGTGCCACCTATCTCTAGTTCATTAGTTCTCCACAAAATTGTGAGACGCCGCAAGCCTGCTCCTCCCTCTGTTTATTCGGTGAAGCCTAGCTCTAGACGGCGAAGCGCTGCCAGATCGTCAATCTCATATCCATGCAATCCTTAGAGAGATTGTGCTTTCGATCTTTGTTCGAGGGACCGTTCATGGGACTATTCAAGGGACTTTAAGAATGATCTACACGAACTCTTCTTCCGCTTCAACTCGAAGTTGGTAATGATCAGATCTAACCTTGTATGTATATTCATAGTGATATTGGGGTCTTGATCCGTAGGCCGATTTTTTTATATTTTTCTACCATGTTTCCCAACAGTGGCATATAAGCGATCTGTGAGTAAATGTAGGTTATACATGTGTTGTGTAGGTATTGCACAAAAGTTTTCCATACCAGGTTAGATCTATTATATCGCTAAAAATGAGTAGTAGATGAGTTCTATTTATTAATTAAAGTTGTGCGAGTAGAAGATAAGATCTATTGTTAATAGATGCAATTTTCTACTTGATGTTCTTATTGCTTCCTTGAATTTGCGGTTTTCTAATCTTGGTGGCATCGCCCAAACATTATTCCAAAGTTCTGGCAATCTGCGATCCTTCCATGCTACTCTTAGTATGTTGATCAGTCAGATCAAATAAGTACTTCAGTTCTTTGGGTCTCATGTTAGTCAAGAAAGACAAAATATGTGAAACTAGAGGGTATGTAGATTTAATGTAACAGGGGTCATGCATATTGACGAAGTCTAGTCTAGGGCTAGGTATCTTTAATTAAGTCTCTTCCCTCACACACCTCGCAAACTTAATCTAGCAACATAAAATTGAAGGTATGACATGAAGAAATAGCTCTGGTTACCACGCATTTCCAAACTTTTTTTCACTCATCGGACTGCCTTAGTCTCAATAGAATAATTATTCTTAAATCTGCAATCCGCAAGTTATCAGTGGAGGAATGAATAAAAGATGTATGGAGAATTTTATATCGTTGATTCATGGGTCCATATGGTCACATAAGCACATAAGTTGCATGTCTATATGAAATCTGCACATGTAAGTGGCTGGGTCACAAGCTCACAGTCTCCATCCCACCGCAACTTAGCCTTTTCAATATATCAGGCCCAAGGCCCAAATAACGGTTTGCTTCTGTCTTCTTCCTCCCCAGTCCCACAACAGAAGATAAAGCATGAGCATTCATCCATGGTAGCGTCTGCAATTTGCAGCAGCTAGTTGCAGATACACACATTGCAAATAAAAAAAATCAAAGCAGGATCCCCAACTCTCCCTAGATGGTCTAGCACAAACTGAAAACAGAACAAAGACATATATAGTATATATACATAGTATTTTTGCCAATTTTTTGGTATGGCGGCCGCCAAACCTTGCCATATAGCTGGCTCCACCCCTGTTTATCACTTAGATATTTTTTTTTATTTTAAAAAATCGTAAATTTGAAAAAGTTCATCGATTTTGAGACAAAGTTCATCGTTTTTGAAGAAAAGTTTAGAAACTTCAAAAAAGTTCTTTGATTCTGAGAAAAAGTTCATCATTTTTGAAGAAAACTTCGCAAACTTAAAAGGTTCATCAATTTTGATTTTTTTTATGAAAAAGTGAAAAAGTTCATATTTTTGAAAAAGAGTTCATCAATTTTGAAACAAAATTCTTCAATATTGAAAATTAGTTCATCAATATTCAAAAAAGTTCATTGATTTAGAGAAAAGTAAATCCACTTTGAAAAATAGTTTCACTGATTTTGAAAAACTTCACAATTTTGAAGAAAAAATTCATTAATTTTGACAAAATTTCATCAAATTAGAAAATAGTTAATCAAATTTGAAAAAAGTTCACAAATTAAAAAAAGTTCATAAAATTCAGGAAAAAAATCACCAAATTCGAAAAAAGTCTTCAAATTTTTAAAAAGTTAACCAATATTAAAAAAAGTTTGTGAATTTGAAAAAACTCTATCGAAGTTCAAAAAAAGTATATCAAGTTAAAAAAAGGTTTATGAATTTTGAAAAAAATGTCAAAGGATCTAATTTTTTTTATGAAACACGAAAGAAGAAAAAAGAGAAAATAAAAAAAGAAAAAAAGAAAAAAGAAAAAATGATAAGATAAAGAAGCGATGGAATTAAGCACATGAAGTTTGCATGGCTGGCACGTTTGCAAATGGTATTGTAGCGGGCACCCGGTTCGCTGGCGCTAGCCAAGGAGACGAAGTTATTAATCAAGGAGCACTCTTGGCAAATGTCACTCCCACCTCCTCAGGTTGCGCCACTTGTCGCAACCTATAAGTTTTCCAATTTTTTTCTAGATCTATTTATTTAAAATGTTTTATTTTTTAAACCGTTCGTCCAAATCTCGAACCGTTTTTACCGTTGGGTTCCTCGCGTTGAGATCTTCAGAACTAAATGGCATGTTGATAGGTTTTCACGAACTTTTTCAGGAAAAACTCATACGAAAAAACCAAACAAAAAGAACCAGGAGCACTTTTTTTCCTTTCCGAAAGAGGCACGACTGTGCCTCTCACGGAAGGAAATCCATGCCTCCACAAGAAGCAAATCCATGCCTCTCGTGAAAGAGAAAAACACTTTTTTTTTCTGTGTCTAGCAGGCATGGCCGTGCCTCTCGCAAAAGTAGAGAAAACACGTTTTTTTCGTTTCTGAGAGGCACGATTGTGCCTATCGCAGAAGTAAATAAGAAAAGAAAACACGTTTGTTCTCGCTTCCGAGAGGCACAGAGAAAATCCGTGCATCTCCCTGAAGCACAAGACAAAAAAAGGAAACACGTTTTTTTGCACATTTTTTTATTTTGTCCAAAAACTAAGAAAGATAGGTGAAAAAATAAAAAAACCAGAAAACCCGAAGAAAAAACCATATAAAAAGCCGAAAACGTATACGAAAAAAAATGAAGGGAGCGCCTAGAGTGTGACACGTAGCAGCGGCTGAAAGCACACCAAGTGACGTGCTCTCAACCCACCCCAGGTGGTGTTATCATACCCGGGGAAGGGGCCCTTGAAGCCAGACTTGAAGACTTTGAAGTCTATCTGGATATTGCACAAACTGAGCAAAAGGCTCCCGAAGAAGAAGTTGATGAAGAAATCTGAGTTGAGAAGGCTATTCTGTCTCCAGTAAGGAACGAGCCCGTCGTGCCCTCCAAGTCTATTGCGGAGGAGGAAGAACAGATTGAGGGGGAGCAGAGTGCTCCTCAAATGGAAACACCCCCGTCTCATCTTTCGCAGTTCCCACTCGGTTGGATGTTTACCCTGCTCTTCGTTCCACGGAATATTAGTCGGGAAAGGAAGAAAAGAAAGATGACGAGCCGATGGCTCAAGCTGAAGCACCGCGTTGGGCTGACTTCGTAAAAATTGGGCCGAAGCTATTCGAGAAGCCCACCACCATGCCTAACCCGATGGGCCAACTTAGCCCAAGTACAAGTAAGCGGGTGAACTGTGAGCTACTGAGCCAGCCGCCAGAGAGGCAGAGACCAGACCACTGTGAGCGGAGGCTTCCCGGGAGCAGAAGCGAAGGCGAGCCACCGCCGCCGCCTGCCGCCGGGGAAGCTGTCGGCGTCAGCCAGCAGACGCATCGCCGTGGCCGATCTCCACCGCCCGCTCTCTCCGCAAGGCCTGCTCCCCCTCCCCCCCTTCCACTCTAGTGTAAACCCTAGTGTAAACCATGTTAAAACTGCTCAAACCCTAGATAGATCCATTCTCCTTTTGTTCATTTAATCTGTTATTAAGAATTTGTCTCTTGCTTAGCACTTCTGCCTGTGGAAACGGCGCGCTCCATGCATTTTTCTTTTACCATTGTCCTCTGAAGAAGTTTTGGCTGCAGGGGGAGCCACCAGTCAAAACAAGTTTCTGTTTTCTGCGTATTATTGGGTTTCTACTATCTTGAGCATCAAAGTCAGCTGATGAGTTGGATTGTGGCAGTCCAGGAATCGTACACTGTAATGGGCTAGATGTGCCCGAGGGACTGCTTGCTTTCTACTCATTTTCAGCTCTGTGCCGCGTAAGAATGGCGACGGTGTAGCCCATCATGGTTCCTTGGTGCCTTGTGGGTGCTCTTATTTTTTTGTTTCGCATTTGTAGTCTCAATCATTTCCCCTCATGAAATTTGAAGCTTCCCCCCTGAATCCAATAGCAGTAACGAAATATTTCACCCAAAGCCCCCAAATAAAATTACATATCTGTACAAGAGCATGACAAGTCTTGATACAGGGCATATATTAGACCTGAAAAATAGAATATGCATGGTTCTAGCTAGCTATCCGTCCTTTTTATTTTTCGTTTCTTCGTCGGCTCATCTTTCTAATTTGTTTGTTTGAATTTATTGTGTTTTGCAGGGAGTTTGGCACAATGCAAAGCCATAGCAAACTGTGTATTGCCTCTGCATCCGCACAACCGGCTGTGCTCGGCCTCCATGGTTGGGCAGACCTTCCAGATGGCCCGCTAAGCTCCATTCTTGCACTGTCAGGGTCCTTCCGTGATGTTCTTGCCTTCGCGGCAACATGCCGCTCTTGGCGTGCTGCATTCTCCTCATACCCAAACAAATCTGCCTTCTGCACCAGATTCCCACCTCTCCTCGTCCAATTCAATGTCTGTGTTCAAGCTCCTGATCTCCCGTCTAACAATGGTCGTCACGAGCTACGCACATGTAAGGTCATTGATCCAATCAACAAGAACATTGCCCTTCGCTGCCAGATTCCGCAAGAAATTTATCAGGAGATGCATTTTGCTGGGACTTCCTATGGTCAACTAATTTGCGGCCGTGCTGGATATTGTCTTGTTGTTGATGTGTTCAGTGGTGCCGTGGTTTCTCCCCCACGTCTCCCATTCAGCGGTGATTTTGAGTTTGGGAGGGAGTTCTACTTCAGTGGCACTTTGACGGCTCCCATTGCATCACCCAACTCACACCTCCTTGTCAGTACTGCAATCTCCCTGTTTGATTGGCCGGTCGGAAGTGACTCTTGGTCTGAACTCCAGCTTTCTGATGAATCGATAGAACAGATTGTGGAATTCAATGGTCAGTTCATCGCCATGGATGATTGTTATGAGATCTACGCTTTGCAGCTGTCCCCCGAGCTTGGTCTGCAGGAGATAACAACTGAGTGGGTCGGTCACCTGCGCCCAAGCTCGTACACGAAACCATGGCTAGTGGTCTGCGGCGATATGCTTCTCATGGTTTCCTGTTTCTGGATAGTGAGCTCAGGCAGCTCAGTAGTACAATGGATACCCCACCACCTTGACATGTCGACCAATCCTGCAAAATGGGTCGAGGTAAACCAGTTGGATAATTGGGCACTCTTTGTTGGGGGGTGATATGAGGAGCCGGCCATTTTCTTGCATGAGCCCGGAAAGATGGGGCGGGAGGAGCAAGTGGCTGTACTATGCTGGACGTAGCTCTTTTATTGTACATGGAGTGGGTGATGAGCGGGCTCCTTCTGCCGGTCCCAAGGTAGAGTACGAGAGAAGACGGCCCCGGGCAGGCAAGCTCCAGCCCCTTTGGGTGTATCCAAGCATGTTCTACACTGATGCGCAGTGACCATCGCACGCATCGACGGCTTGCTGCTCCACAAGCTCCTGATGAAAATCCCCCCCTGCAACACAGAGTAGGGGCTTTTGCAACTTGGGCGGTGCCATGGTAGCATTAGCACTTAGAACATTTGTAGCAGTTTGGTAAACCAGTATCTAGAGCCTGGTAGATTAGTGCTTAGAGCTAGTTAGGAGTAGTCAAGCTTCTAAATCAGTACTATTAATTCAGCTGTGTTGTTTAACTATTGGCTGGGTGACGTGTAATACTTTGAACTACCTGTTTCTTGTCTCTTCTCCAGTGACACGAGTTCTAAGCTTCTACGTCGCGTTCACTTAATTTCGTCCTATGTATTTCTGCATGTCCTTGGCTTTTATCACTGGACAAGCTCGTCGATTGGAAGTTTTGGTACAATGGTAAAGAAGACAAAAATTGTCAATGTTATTTGGAATGGATAATCAGAATTGCTTGTGCAAGATTTTACTTTTGGCAGGGAGCTAAAATATACCACTAATAGCATCAGATTCACCTCGATGCAGTACTATGTTGCTGTGTAATAGGTAGCTCATTCTGGCATATTGCTGAACAATACTTTGACAGTCTTCAGTTGCATCACTGGTCTGCTCCTTTTCTCTGTTCAGAGAACACACTGTCTGAACGTTGTGGTGTTTGTTCTCTTCCTCCTATGAAGTATAGACAGAATTACAATTACAGCAAAAAGTAGGAAATCCAAAGAGATTCATATTCCAACTTGTGTATTGGATAATTCATAAAACAAAATGTAGGTATTATGTCAGCGAGGAGGTCGATCCTCCTTGCCTAGCAGCCCCTGACAACTGAAATGAGTGTGTGTCGACCTCTGCCAATTGCATCTCCATTGTGTCTTTCATCAATCTCTCCGATAAGCTGAATAACATGTGGTGCTTTTGTTAACTTAGATATTTCCTTCAGGATTTTATATGCTAGGCCTTGCTCAGCGCAGCCCAGTGAACAAGAGAATTTAGGCAAAGGGCTTAATGGGCTGATGGTCCTAGCAGCAAAGACAACAAATTCAGTTAAGTAATTTTAGTTCCATAGCACCAGAGCATAGCTCCAAGACAATCCTTGGCATATAAAAGGGGATTTTATCAGTCATGTCATGCTCTAGTAATTTATACAGCAGCACAAGACCGTTTCAAGAAACTGTTAAATATAATGAAGAACAAGTCTTTGATGCAAAGATTGTGTTGTTGATATGATGTAGCTGCACAGCAGAGAAGATTACAAACTATAACTTCCAGAAAAAGCATAGAGTTGAGGTCAACCCTTAAATTTAAAGTGAAAATGGACAAACCATACAATCTGATTTACATGTAGATACGATTTTAAAAGTTTTGAACAGAATACTTAAAATGCTACTCCACAGTCAAAGTTCTAAAACGTTTGACTAAAGGCGTGTCTAAAACATCAGCTATTTGTGATATAAGGTAGTATACGATATTACAAAATTGGTTTTCACAAAAGGATGAAACCTGGATCTATGCTGGGCATGTAAAGTGATGACCGATGAGTCATATGGATTACTGATCTTGCATGACAGTCAGATAACATGTGCCAAAAAGTATATTTGATGATCATCCAAGATTAGACTTGTGGCACCACCTAACACAATCATACCAAATGATCAGTTAGAAAAGGGGGGAAAACGGACACTTTACCAAAGCTATCTAGGAAAGGAATGGGATGCAGCAAATCATGCCATGAGACCTATAAATTGAATACTACCAATGAAGATCCACATCCATCATCCTTCAACCAAATATATATATCAAAGCAAACTGGTAACCAACAATCATGAAGACCGTGTTCATCCTCGCTCTCCTCACCCTCGCGGTGACCAACGCTGTTGCGCAGCTGGACACTACCTGTAACCAGGGCTCCGAGCAATGTCAGCAGCAGCAACAACCATGGCAACAATGGCAGCAGCAGATGGACCCATGTGTGCAATTCCTGCAGCACCAGTGCAGCACAGTAACACTGCCATTTGTCCGGTCGCGTATGTGGCAACTTAGCAGCTGCCATATAATGCGACACCAGTGCTGCCTGCAGCTAGCGCAGATCCCGGAGCAGTTCAGGTGCCAGGCCATCCACAGCGTGGCTCAAGCCATCATGCAGCCGCAGCCCCAACAGCAGTGGCAGGGCATGCACCAGCCCCAGCAGCAAGCTCCGGTTGAGATCATGAGGATGTCGCTTCAGATCTTGCCGTCGATGTGCAGCGTGTACGTCCCGGCATACTGCAACCCCCTACGGCATCCCTATGGCCAGATGTGGCGGTGGATGGATCTGTGAGTCAATGTAGTGGTGGCAAAATAAAAAAAAAGTGACATGCGTGATCATGTGTGGCCTGTACTGTACTAGTTGCAACTTGGAAATAACAATGAACGTCTGTTTCTGAATGAATAAAGCATTTGCCTGAATAACACAACATGTCAATGGCAGGGTATGTACTTGAAACGCTTCTAGTGATGGGCGTGGCTAGACATGAGTCAGCTGAAAATTTTCTTGGGGTCAGTCGATTCTGTGAAGCGTTGGATGGGAAATCAACGGCCCACGGTCTTTCTTCAACCTCTCGACGCATCTCCTTCCTTGAGCCACCAGCCACCACTGGCCTAACTGATGGCCCCCGCCGCCCCGCCACCGTCGTCCACCATCGGCCCCACTCTCTGAACCCTATAGATACTGGAGTGATGAGGGCGAGCCCTTTCCTTCTCGCCGGCGAGGCCCTTCCTTCTCCTTCCTTCATTCAAAAATCGACTGACCCCGAATTCGAAAATCAGCTGACAGATGTGTAGCCAAACTGTCTACTGATAGATGAAATCTAAGACGCATCTGACTGAACTGAACCATCACCGTGGTATGCCTCACAGCATGAAGAAAGTGAGAGAGGGAGAGAGTACATATGAAGAAGAGAGTACCAGTATTATACAAAAAATTAACGGATTTGATACTGGTATTGGCATAATTAGACTTCTTGTTCAGTATACAAATGATAAACCTTAACCAAAATGCTACTCAGTACAAACTAATTGATTGAGAAACAGAAAGACAGGTGAGCGTGGATACCCGATGCCGAGATTAGCTCGGCGGCCGCGCTCTACGGCGGTGGCACCGGCTTCCTCCGGCCCGTCTACCGGTGGCTCCGACCAGAATCGCCCGAGCCGAGGAACCGGGCTCGTCCCGGCCTTGCACGCGTCAATGTGCTTGGGCCCAAGCAAAGAAGCCCAGCCCTGACGATTAGCCGGAACTGTTGGCCCAAGTTAAGTAAGCCTACTGAGACCCCTGGAGAAAAAAAAGTAAGGCTACTGAGGAAGCAGCCACCAGAGACCAGACCAGACCAGTCCGGGAGCTCGGAGGCGAAGGCTACGCTCGCCATCGCCACCGCCTGCCGGACGCCGGGGACACTGCCGCCGGCGTCAGACAGACGATCTCCACCGCCCGCTCGTTCTGCAAGGCCTGTGCTCTACCCCCCTCCACTCTCGCCCGAACGGCCGAACCCTAGATAGCTTCAATCTTTCTTATTTGTTCATTTGTCGCTTATTCAGCATCTGTCTTTCGCTTTGCACTTTTGCCTGTAGCAGCAGCACTCCGTGCATTTTTCTTTTACCATTGGCAGGGTTAGATTCACTCAAGTTCATGATATGTACATGGATGTCATCCCAGGATGTACTGTATTTCTTCTTTCGTGTACAATGTGCCCTGCGAAACGACGTAATGGAGCACGCATAAATAGTTTGGTGAACTGAGAGTTGTCTTTTCTATCGGACATTGTTGTCGCTACAGTTTCCGGCCCTGGCCGTTTCGCTCTTCAGTCTCATGTTCTGAAGATGTCTGACTGTATGAGCCCCCTGAAGAAGTTTCGGCTGCAGGGAGGGAACAGTCAAAACAAGTTTCTGTTTTCTGCATCTTACTGGGTTTCTACTTTCTTGAGTATCAGAATCAACTGATAAGTTGGATTGTAGCAGCTCAGCAATCATCCACTGTACTGCCTGTTTTCTGCTAACTTTCGGATCT